>NW_028319324.1:45000-195000 GCF_062004578.1 Staurois parvus
CACTGATATAAACTGCTAAATACCTTTTCTCATCAGCAGTATATAGCAGTCTTCTATTTACTACAATAATTGCATTTCCATGTTCTGTGTACCGTGGGAGAGCGGATACAGTGAACGCGGGGTCCGGGGAGAGCGGATACAGTGAACGCGGGGTCCGGGGAGAGCGGATACAGTGAACGCGGGGTCCGGGGAGAGCGGATACAGTGAATGCGGGGTCCGGGGAGAGCGGATACAGTGAATACATGTATACTGCATATACAGACTGATGTTACTGTTGCGGGTTTAGTAACACATTAAATACTGCATGCCTGGACCACTACTGCATTTAATTATTTATTTCCTTCTGTAAATCGAGTTGAACGCCTTTTTATTTGGTATCTACTGAGCGTGTTGAGTGTTTTGTGATAAATACCGCAAACCAGCATAGTGAAATGAGAAATGGGGGTTATTGACTAAAACTGTAGAATGTGAAATCTGGTGCAGCTCTGCATACAAACCAATCGGCTTCCAGGTGTTATTGCCAACGCTTAATTGAACAAGCTGAATCTAGAAGCTGATTGGCTGCCATGCACAGCTGCACCACATTCTGAGTGCTCCAGTTTCAGTAAATCTCCCCCCATTGTGTCCGGACGCCAATGACACATGCAAACTGCTTTAGTGAATGTCCATATGGAAGAAAAATATATTTCTCCCAAATATATTGACACACACACACTTTTAAAAATATAATTTCAAATAACTATGAGTTAAAAAAAAAAAAATCTTAAGAAATATATTTTTAAAAATACGTATTTTTTAAATATACTAATATATTCTTCAGATTTTTTTAACATATAAAAAGTCATTTTAACATGTTTTAAATGCATTCCAAAAATGTAGATTTGTATTTTTAAAGACATTTTTTAAAATACATTTCAAATATAGTATAGTCGTTTTATAATAAAAACGCATTTCAACATGCATTATTATATATACATTTTGTTTTAATTGAAAAATATTTTTAAATATATTGAATACGGCCAAAATTGTAACATTTCAAATATATAGCAATATATTTGGTAAGAATATTTTTAAATATATTTCAAATATATGTTCTTCGATGTGGGTGGAGCCCGGTGTTCTAGCATGGCAGGAGTTATTTTCAATTTCAGCCAACCAGGGAGCCCCCTTACACACTCAATAGGGGACCCAGCTATTTAGGAAAATAGGGGCAGATCCGGGGAAATTATTTGTCTGTATTATAATTAGGCCGTAAGGATCGGTTCCCCTGACCTGTAATAGATTTGTGTGAATTTGCTGTGCCGGCCTACGCCTCTAATGTCTTCTCACTCCTTGCAGGTCCTAAAAGAGCCATGAGCAGCTGCACCACATTGAGTGCTCCAGTTTCAGTAAATCTCCCCCCATTGTGTCCGGACCCCAATGACGCATGCGATCTGCTTTAGTGAATGTCCATATGGAAGAAAAATATATTTCTCCCAAATATATTGACATATTTGAAATTACACACACAAATGCATTTTTAATACAAAATATATAAAAAAAAAATTTAAAAAATATAATTTCAAATAACTGAGTTAAAAAAATCTGAAGAATATATTTTTAAAAATACGTATTTTTTAAATATACTCTTAAGATTTTTTTTTAACATATAAAAAGTAATTTTAACATGTCTTTTAAATGCATTCCAAAAATGTAGATTTGTATTTTTAAACATTTTTTAAAATACATTTCAAATATAGTATAGTCATTTTATAATAAAAACGCATTTCAACATGCAATATTATATATAAATTTTTTTTTAATTGAAAAATATTTTAATATATTGAATACGGCCAAAACTGTAACATTTCAAATATATTTTTCTTCCATGTGGGTGGAGCCCGGTGTTCTAGCATGGCGGGAGTTATTTTCAATTTCAGCCAACCAGGGAGCCCCCTTACACACTCAATAGGGGACCCAGCTAGTCTGGAAAATAGGGGCAGATCCGGGGAAATGATTTGTCTGTATTATAAATAGGCCGTAAGGATCGGTTCCCCTGACCTGTAATAGATTTGTGTGAATTTGCTGTGCCGGCCTACGCCTCTAATGTCTTCTCACTCTTTGCAGGTCCTAAAAGATCCACTAAAGCCGCAGGCTAAGGGCAACTATTGGACGGTGGATGTGACCCGAATTCCTGCTGACGCCATGAAGCTGCAGAATACGAGAGTCACCCGGCAAGAAGCCTACCCTCCTGACCTGGCCCCTTATATCCTGCATGGACAGCCCTACAGATCTTCAGAGTTTCACCACCCCCATCTTTCCAATGACAATACTGGGGTCAGAGCAGATGCGGAGGTTGGTCCCTCGTTATCAACCCAACCCCCTATTATAGATCCTGCCTCAACCTTCCCAAACATCTTGTGGAACCTTCCAACTTCATATTCGCAATATGTGCCCCCTAATGTTGTGGCCCCTCCCAGCATACACCCTCTCCTGCTGTACCCCAACTTCCCCTCTTCCTCTCTGGGTAACTACTTGCCTTCCTCGTATTCCAGCTCCACCCATGCAGAGCGGAGGGATGCCTGCTCTCACAGCTTGACACCCCAAATGCCTCCCCCACCGAGACCCTCTGAAGCCAGAATCTCCACTTCAGAATTCCCTCCCAATAGGACAGTATTTGACATCCCCGTGTATCCACAACATGGGGGCTACACGCACCATCAAAACGTCTATGGCCAGCATTTTTCTCAGGGTGGGGTGTACTCAGGGTACAGACCCAATGGCTACTGATTGGCCAGTTGTAGAGACAAGGCTGGTCTTGGGCTAATCACTTTTGTCTCAAGGACTAGCTGCACTTCAAGCCTTACCTGAGATGATGTTGGCACCCAACGTGGCACATGGCCCAGCGAAGGTGGCAACAACCATGACCTACAGTCCAAAGGCATTGCACCACATGTGTATATATCGGTCATTTTGTATCTTGCCTGTTTGTATTCACTTTAAATAAATTGGAATTTTTTTTACTAAAGTTGGGCACGAGTGTTGCAATTGTTCACATGTATTTATAAACCATATCGGGTCTGAGATTATAAATCCCATTTCAGTGTTTGCAGATGACACCAAGCTGTGCCGGGGAATAACGTCCTTACAGGATGTCTCCAACTTACAAGCCGACCTCAATGCTCTGTGTAATTGGGGGACTATGGGGCCAATGAGGTTTAAATGTTGATAAATGTGAGGTTCTGCTCTTGGGGGCTAAGAATATGCATGCATCATACATACTGGGGGGGTACAACTGGGGGGGGGGGGGTCAAGGATGGTGAAGGATCTGGAAGTTCTGGTAGATTAAAAGCTTAATGATGGCAGCAATGCCAAGCTGTGGGTGCTAAAGCGAGAAAAATCCTCTCTTGTATTAGGAAACAGATAGACTCCAGAGAGATATCATCCCCCCCACCCCCCGGTACAAATCATTAACACCTCATCTGGAATATGCAGTTCAGTTTTGGGCTCCAATTCACAAAAAAAACATTGGGGAACTGGAGAAAGTACAGAGGAGGACAACCAAACTGATGAGGCATGGAGGAGATCAGCTATGAGGAAAGATCAGAGGAACTGAATTTATTCTCTCTTAAGAGATTAAAGGGGGGATATGATCTCCATGTATAATACATAAGGGGGGGGGGGATATGATCTCCATGTATACTACATAAGGGGGGTTGATATGATCTCCATGTATAATACATAAGGGGGGGATATGATCTCCATGTATAATACATAAGGGGGGATATGATCTCCATGTATAATACATAAGGGGGGATATGATCTCCATGTATAATACATAAGGGGGGATATGATCTCCATGTATAATACATAAAGGGGGGATATGATCTCCATGTATAATACATAAGGGGGGGATATGATCTCCATGTATAATACATAAGGGGGGGATAAGATCTCCATGTATAATACATAAGGGGGATATGATCTCCATGTATAATACATAAGGGGGGGATATGATCTCCATGTATAATACATAAGGGGGGGATATGATCTCCATGTATAATACATAAGGGGGATATGATCACCATGTATAATAGCGCATGCTGAAGCGCACAGTGCGCAGAAG
Organism: Staurois parvus; assembly: GCF_062004578.1. Lineage (NCBI taxonomy): Eukaryota > Metazoa > Chordata > Amphibia > Anura > Ranidae > Staurois > Staurois parvus. Next base: position 49,106 of record NW_028319324.1, read on the forward strand.
TCGCCATCTGCAGTCAATAGCTGAAGACCTCTAAACTTGGTGTGGCCTTCAGATGAGCCCAACAACAGTGCGTAGAGAGCTTCATGGAATGGGTCTCCATGGCTGAGCAGCTGCATCCAAGCCTTCCATCACCAAGTGCAATACAAAGCGTTGGATGCCGTGGTGTAAAGCACACCGCCACTGGACTCTACAGCAATGGAGACGTGTTCTCTGGTATGATGCCTTTCTGGTGTGACCAATCACGCTTCTCTGTCTGTCTGGGTTTGGTGGTTGCTAGGAGAACGGTACTTGCCTGAGGGCATTGTGCCAAGTGTAAAGTTTGGTGGAGGGGGGGTTATGGTGTGGAGTTGTTTTTCAGGGGTTGGGCTTGGCCCCCTTCGGTCTGTGGGTGGTGGTTGTCGTCAGCCAGTGCGTTACATTGTTAGGCCTGCCTGTCCGTTCCTCGGCTCCTGCCCTGACATTACACAAGTGCCATGAACCCCGACGGTGCAGGCACGCCTTCGCTCCCAACGCTAGTCGCCAGACTCGATCAACAGGATCACCTGTTGGATCAGTTCGCTCAGGCGTTGCAAACTCTGCTTGCACGCACTGCACACCTTGCTCCTGGTGCTATTAGGCCGGTAGTCACTCCGGTGGTCTCTCCCGCTGCTTCTCCGCCTATTGCGTCCACCACCTCGGTGGCTGCATCAGCGGCACCCAGAGGTATGGACTTTGCCCAGAATAAGTCTCCACGGCACCTCCCTTTGGGTCTTCTGCAACCCATTCCCAATGGGGAGTGTCCTTGGTCACACCTAGGTATGGACTTTATTGTAGACCTCCCGGTGTCTCGGGGTCATACGGTCATCCTCATGATAGTCGATCGGTTTTCCAAGATGTGCCATTGCATTCCACTCAGAAAGTTACCAACAGCGCAAGAACTGGCCACGGTCTTTTCCAGGGAGATTTTTCGCCTGCATGGGTTGCCTAAGGTGATTGTCTCGGACCGCGGGAGTCAGTTCGTGTCCAGAGTCTGGCGCGCCTTCTGCTCCCAGTTGGGTATTAGTCTCTCCTTTTCCTCAGCCTACCACCCGCAGTCCAATGGGGCTGCGGAGTGTTCCAATCAGGCCTTAGAACAATTCCTTCGGTGTTATATTTCAGACCATCAGGACGATTGGGCCGATCTCCTGCCTTGGGCAGAGTTTGCCAGGAACTCGGCGGTCAACTCCTCCTCCGGGATGTCGCCCTTCATGGCCAACTATGGGTTCCAACCCGCAGTATTACCTGAGAGGTTCTCACCACGGGACATTCCGGCTGTGGAGAACCATCTTGCTGCCCTGCGTTCTTCATGGGGGCAGATCCAGAGGGCCTTGAGGGACTCAGCTCAGCGCCAGAAGTTCCAGGCTGATCGCAGACGGTTGCCCGCTCCTTCATACCAGGTTGGCGATCGGGTGTGGTTGTCTACTCGCAACCTAAATCTTCGGGTGCCCACACCCAAACTAGCTCCCCGTTTTGTCGGTCCTTTCCGCATTCTCCGCAAAGTGAATCCGGTGGCCTATGCCCTTGCCCTTCCGTCTGGGATGAGGATCTCCAATATCTTTCATGTTTCCCTGTTGAAACCTCTGATCTGCAATCGCTCCACTACCTCTCTGCCTCGGCCCCGTCCTGTCCGGGTTGACGGTCATGAGGAGTATGAGGTGAGCCGGATCCTGGACTCTCGATTGGTGCGCGGTCGATTACAGTTCCTGGTTCATTGGCGCGGTTATGGTCCTGAGGAGCGTTCCTGGGTTCCTTCCGCGGATGTCCATGCTCCTGCCCTCCTCCGCGCTTTTCATACCCGCTTTCCTCAGAAACCTTTTGTTGAGCCGCGGAGGGGGAGGGGCCCTTGAGGAGGAGGTACTGTCAAGGTCCTACCTTTTCCCTGAGGTTATGTTACTCCATGTGTTGGCGTCCATCTTGGATTCTGCGGTGCATGATGGGAATCCTTTTTATGCCTTCAGGTCTCTGAGGTCCACCCCCCAGAGGGGCGTGGCTGATGACATATAAGCCTGTGGCCCGCACATGCTCTTTGCACTTGTGTCTTGGCGTTACTATTACTCTGTTCTGACTCTCGTGACTCTCCTGGTATTCTGATTCGGCTTGTGACTCGACTATTCTTTGTATTCTCCTTTGATCTGACCCTCTGTTGCTGAACCCGGCTCGTGACCTGTGATTCTCGTCTGCTGTCCTGTACTGTTTTGTCCTGTTGTTGACCCCGGCCTGTCTGACTACTCTTTTGTTTCTTCCACCAGCTACACGCCATTGGCAGCGGCCCTTACCGCAGCTGAGGTGTCTCGGGGGCCGCGACCTGGTTCCTGGCTGCGTCAAGTCCATCCCCACCATCAGGGGCCCTGGTGAAGGGCAGCCTGGGACTTAGACTCCGCGCCCTGAGGGACTTCGGTCCGTGGGTGGTGGTTGTCGTCAGCCAGTGCGTTACATTGTTAGGCCTGCCTGTCCGTTCCTCGGCTCCTGCCCTGACAGAAGTATAGACATGCTTGTTAGTATCACTAAGTACATGTGATATTTTTCTTAAAAATAAATTCAGACATTTCTAAAATTTGAATTAAAAATATATCGGATGAAACCAGCCTACGTCCCCGCACTCACGAATAGCATAACAAGCGGCCTTATATAAAGCCTCCCTCTTTCACGTAGGGTCACACCCTCAGAGGAAGTCGGTTATGACGAAACGCGCCAGCGCGTGACCATCCGTGACATCAGCACGTACGCCGGGACCACGTGATTATTTTAAGATCTTAGTTACCAGTGTGCAGTGAGACTGTCAGTAGCCGCTGTGGTTGGCAGCCATTTTATTGGAAGTATATATACAATGTGCATTACCATGTTACTCAATGTGAGTGCTTTTCTTATGGGGGGTTTTCTATGGCAATAAATGATTGTTTTTACGGTCTCCCGCCATGTGGCCGGTTTATTTTGCCTACATATGGAACTGATATTTCTCAATCTGAATGAGGAGGAGATCGGAGTATGAGATACTAATAATCGATTGATTGGAGGTTCTTTTGGGCAGCTGACTGATAATAAAGTTTGAGATTTCACAACCATTCATTATTAAGGAGATTGATTGAATTCCTACTAATTTTCCACGGCTGATTACTCACCAGCTTCTGGTGAGTGTTGAATCCAATGGGGTGTTAATCACTGCAGGATCACATGGATGGTGGATCACTTTATCTTAAAGAGACACTTAGCACTGGAATGAATTGAACTTTTCACAATAGAATTTTATTTTATAATTTTTTTTTTGTGGAAGTTTTTTTCCTTTCCTTTATCTTTTCTGTTTTTACTTTGTCATTACGGGGTGCTGAGTGTAGATTAATGAGGGGAAAAAAAATGGATTTAAACAACTGTAGTATCCGGCTGCAACATAACTTTGAAAAAAGTGAAGGGGGTCTGAATACTTTAAGAACTATATAGTTGATATATACAGAGCATTCATAAAGGGTCAATCCACCCATAAGGTGACATTTCAGGATCTGGACAATGGTGGGGAGTTGAGCCCCCTGAGTTGAGTCCTGTATCTCCCTGCTCTCCACATTATGAAGGGTTCCCAACATCCCGGCACCATTTTAATTGATTTTATGTTTTAGAGAATGTAACAGAAGGTTCTGGAACACGCAAAAGGTGGGCGGGGACACCCAAAACTATCAAATGGACAGGAAGAAGGTTAGGATCTCACTGTGGGCATATCTAAGACATCAGGAGGATGATGTGACCTATAACTAAAACATCATTTTTGGGTGGATAGACCCTTTAAATGAAATTTGTAGAAACGTATCCAAGTGTGCCGTCTGTCCAACAGCCAACAATCACAAGTACTGTATAGTTTGTGTCTCCAACTGGCGTTTTCTAATTCATATAAAAACCAGGGAAAAGGGGAATGGGAAATGCTGGGGAGTCCCCACACAATGCCAAAAAAATAGAGGTGCCACCAGAATATCTGGAAGGGGGCTACCTAGTAATATATCAAAAACAAAAGAAAGGGAGAAAAAAAAATCTGCACACCTGATTGGCTAACCTCAGATGAATGTTATTATGCCCCATAAGCAGTATTAGACCATCAGAGACATGACAATCCTACATAGCGGAGGACACTGCCCCCCCACAGAGAATTCTAGAGGGGAACCCTCAAGAATGGACCAAAGGTGGAACAGTCCACTGGGACTAAACTGCCCCAACCCTCCCAAAACCAACCCCAGACTCAACCCACAAAAAACACTCCCAAACCCCCCAACAAGCCCCACAATATACCCTTTCCCTAGATGGGAGGACCCCATTGTCCCCACAATGGGAGAGAGAGGAGCTGAGGGGAAAGATACCAGCTCACTAACACCCCCAACCCCCACTAGATGAATGTGGGCCAACTACACCCACCGTGGGCTCCTGGATGTACCAAACCACACAAAAGGAGATATTTATTTATGGTACTTATACACCCTGTTCCAAATTATGCAAATTCTACTTAAGTGTCACAAAGATGAAATTTTGTTTTTCAGTGTAACTCATGGATGGCATTGTGTGTCAGGGCTCTTTTGATCACTGAAAACAATCTGGGACACCTGTGATAATTAGATTGGCCGGTGAGCCCAATTGAAGGAAAGACTACTAAAGGACGGCGTTCCACATTATTAAGCAGAGCACCATTTTCAAGCAATATGGGGAAGAAAAAGGATCTCTTTGCTGCCGAAAAGAGTGAAATAGTTCGATGCCTTGGACGAGGGATGAAAACATTCGATTTCACAAAAACGCAAGCGTGATCATCTCACTATGAAGAGATTTGTGGCTGATTCAGAGCACAGACGGGTTGGTGCAGATAAAGGCACATTGAGGAAGATTTCTGCCAGATCCATGCATCGGATCAAGAGAGCAGCTGCTAAAATCCCATTACAGAGCAGCAAACAGATATTTGAAGCTGCTGGTGCCTCTGGAGTCCCACGGACATCAAGGTGTAGAGTCCTCCAGAGTCTTGCAACCAGGGGTGGACTGACCATTTGAGCACTGCCCGAGGGCCCAGGATCAGTAGGGGGCCCCATGAAATTCCCCTGGTACCTTTTTATATAGGCTTTTGAGTGTGGGCAAGGACGCAGGGGCCCCATGATCCCCTATTGCCCAGGGGCCCCATGAGTTGTCAGTCCGCCCCTGCCTGCAACTGTGCAGAAACCTTCTATTCGGCCACCACTAACCAATGCTCACAAGCAGAAACGGCTGCATTGGGCAGAAAAATACATGAAGACTAATTTTCAAACAGTATGAATACTATTTGGTGTATATATTGAATACGGCCAAAATTGTAGGATTTCAAATATGTCAATATATTTGGGAAGAATATTTTTCAAGCATATTTAAAATATATTTTTCTTCCATGTGGGCTGTTCTAGCACAAATCCTCTTCCCACCATCCCCCCTCTCAACACAAATCCCCCAAATCACCACTTCCCCAATTTTTACCCCCCGCCGCCCACAAATTCCTCCTCTTAACACAAACCCCTCCCGCCAATCTTCTTGTGGTGCCCCCCACCTCACATGATACCACAGTACCCAAAGCAGCCGCCCCTCCTGCCCACCCCTTGTCCCGGCCCTGTTAGCCAGTGCTTTGTGAACATATGTTTTCTAGTAATGAATGATTTTATAGAGGGGGGTGTTTTGTCTTTTACGTTCCCACTGGGGAGATTTACCATGAGCCCCCCCCCATGCATGATGGGAAATGCCACAATATTGGGCTGTCACCAGAAAAGGAATAGAGCAGAATCCTTCCAGTGAGGACAATTGTTCCTGGGGCAACTGTCTAACTTGGGATTTGCCTCACTTGAGAGATTTCATCTGACTTGAAGGTGAGGGGAATAAATGAAATTTCCCCCATGGGATCACAACATTCATCCAGAGACCTCCCCGGGACAGCGATGTTCCTTTCACCCACGCGTACATTTGGCTTCCAACACCAAACTTCTTCAGAAAGTGCTACCTACTCTATTCAATACAAGCATGCCCAATGAGTTCTGTCTGTATGGTGACTTCACTTGCCGCATGATTAACGTAGGAAGCCTTGTATGACTGATGGGTTCCTGGCATACCCAAGAGGTCTGCAATGGTGTCCTCCTAAGTATCTCAGTGAAGGTCTCCTGGTGAGGGTCAACCATGGGAATGGAGATAAATATTGCTCATATCATGTAATAGGTAGTATGTATCTGGGTTTATGGCCATTCTCATTTACTTGCAACTGTCATTTCTTTCCATCAGATCCTCCATGAGATCAGCAAACTCTTCCCTTTTTTTAAGGGAGATTATCAGGGCTGGAAGGACTCTGTTAGACACAACCTCTCCAATGATTGCTTCAGAAAGGTAAGGACTTGGTGCTTCTGGGATGTGGTGGTGGTGATGGCTGTGATGAATAGTGCCCTATAGTTGGCGTCAGTGGGAGCAATGGTGCCTCAAGGGCCAGACAAAGGCAAGCAAAGGGCCACCGTTTAGAGACCACTGGATTAGACCATTGTGATATGCGGGGCTTTTCTTCAGCGGGAACACGGGGAAATGCAGTTCCGGCACTGAATGTATGTAATGGCAAGGGGTGTGGTGTGTGCTGCAGGGACTATTGATGCTGGCTGCTGGGGGATATATTGTCACTGGTGGAGATGGTTTTGTGTGAGGGTCTATTTTTGTTGGTGGGGATCTATCACTGCTGGGGGTTCTGTGTTGCTGTTGGGGGATCTACTGTTGAGGGGGGTCCAACTGCTAGAGGGTCTATTGCTGCTGGGAGGTCTGTTGCTGGGGATGATATTTTGTTGTGGGTGGTCCATTGTTGCTGTGTGGGGGATATTTTGTTGCTGTGGTGAGGTCTATTGTTGCTGCAGGGAATCTGTCATTGCTGGGGTCCATTGTTGCTGGGGGATCTATTTTACTGCTTTGTTTAACAAATTCCATACAAATTTAGCACCATAAAATTATACTTTGTTCTGTATTCTGTAAAAGGGGCTGTACTGCATTGTGTAAAAAGGCTGCTTGATCCTCTCTCCTCTTGCACAAATGTCCATGTCTTATCTCCTGATAAGACAGACTGAACCCGTAGCCATTTTGCACATGCTCAGTTTAGTGTGTATTGCTAGAGGTTCTTTTTTTTTCTTGGGAGAGTGCAAGTGATTAGCACATGGCCAATAAGCACTGTCCGGGGAGAGCGGACAGAGTGTATATGCAGTATACACGCATTCAGACTAATTGTACTGTTGCGGATTTAGTAACATTAAATACTGCATGCCTGGACCACTACTTATATACCTCATGCATTTAAATTTATTTCCTTCTGTGAATGGACTTGAACGCTTTTTTTTATTCGGTATCTACTGAACGTGTTGAGTGTTTTGTGATAAATACCGCAAACTGGCATAGTTAAATGAGAAAATGGGGGTTATTGACTAAAACTGCAGAGTGCGAAATCTGGTGCAGCTCTGCATACAAACCAATCGGCTTAATTGCCAACGCTTAATTGAACAAGCTGAATCTAGAAGCCGATTGGATGCCCTGTGCAGCTGCACCAGATTCTGAGTGCTCCAGTTTCAGTAAATCTCCCCCCATTGTGTCCGGACGCCAATGACACATGCGATCTGCTTTAGTGAATATCCATATGGAAGAAAAATATTTGAAATTTCAATTGTGTATATACACATACATAGTTAAAATGCGTTTAATACAAAATATGAAAATTAAATATAATTTTTAAATGACTTGAGTTTAAATTAAAAAAAAAAATTCTAAAGAATATTTTAAAAATATCTATTTTAAATATACTCAATTTTTTTTTTTTTTAACATATAAAAAGTAATTTTAACTGCATTCCAAAACTGTAGATTTGTATTTTTAAAAATCTTTCATATTTTGTAATAAAAAAACATTGTGTGTTGAAATACAACCAAAATTGTAGCATTTCAAATATATTTTTCTTCCATGTGGGTGGAGCCCGATGTTCTGGTATGGCGGGAACCAATTTCAGCCAACCAGGGAGCCCCTTACACACTCAATAGGGGACCCAGCTATTCCCCACTCTGGTAAAGTAGAACTCTCTTCTTTGCTTTATATAAACTATTTTTACCATTTGCTCATTTTCTACATTATTGTAACCAAAGAAAAAAAAAAAAAAAAACCTATTCTGGAAAATAGGGGCAGATCCGGGGAAATTATTTGTCTGTATTATAAATAGGCCGTAAGGATCGGTTCCCCTGACCCGTAATAGATTTGTGTGAATTTGCTGTGCCAGCCTACGCCTCTAATGTCTTCTCACTCTTTGCAGGTCCTAAAAGATCCACTAAAGCTGCAGTCTAAGGGCAACTACTGGACGGTGGATGTGAGCCAAATTCCTGAGGATGCCATGAAGCTGCAGAATATGAGAGTCACCTGGCAAGAAGCCTACCCTCCTGACCTGGCTCCTTACCCTACCGTATCCAACCTCGGTACCAACCCCCAAATATTGATCCCACCTCAACCTTCCCAACGATCTTATGGAACCTTCCAACATCATATTCTAAATGCGTGGCCCCTCAATGTGGAGGCCCCTCCCAGCATACACTGGGAATTTGCTGTGCCGGCCTACGCCTCTGTCTTCTCACTCTTTGCAGGTCATGAAAGATCCACTAAAGCCGCAGGCTAAGAGCAACTATTGGATGGTGGATGTGAGCTGAATTCCTGAGGATGCCATGAAGCTGCAGAATACAAGAGGCACCCGGCAAGAAGCCTACCCTCCTGACCTGGCTCCTTATATCCTGCATGGACAGCCCTACAGATCTGTAGACTTTCACCACCCCCATCTTTCAAATGACAATATTGTGGTCAGATCAGATACAGAGGCTGGTACCTCCATACCAACCCAAATATTGATCCTGCCTTAACCTTCCCAACGATCTTATGGAACCTTCCAACATCATATTCCAAATGCATGGCCCCCAATGTGGTAGCCTCTCCTGCTTTACCCCAACTTCCCCTCTGGGTAAGTACATACCTTCCTCGTATTCAAGCTCTACCCATGCGAAGCGGAGGGATGCCTGCTCTCACAGCTTGACGCATCAAATGCCTCCCCCCCCACCGAGACCCTCTGAAGCCAGAATCTCCTCTTCAGAATTTCCTCCCAATAGAACGGCCTTTGACATCCCCGTGTATCCACAACATGGGGGCTACATAGACCCTCAAAAGGTCTATGGGCAGAATTTATCTCCGGGTGGGGCGTACTCAGTACAGACCCAATGGCTACGGATTGGCCAGTTGTAGAGACAAGGCTGGACTTTGGCTAGTCACTTGTCTCAAGGACTAGCTGCACTTCAAGCCTTACCTGAGATGTTGGCACCCAACGTGGCACATGGCCCAGTGAAGGTGGCAACAACCATGACCTACAGTCCAAAGGCATTGCACCACATGTGTATATATCGGTCATTTTCTATCTTGCCTGTTTGTATTCACTTCAAATAAACTTTGAATTTTTTTTACTGAAGTTTGGCACGAGTGTTGCAATTGTTCACATGTATTAATAAACAATATCGGGTCTGAGATTATAAGTCCCATTTCAGTCTTTGCAGATGACACCAAGCTGTGCCGGGGAATAACGTCCTCACAGGATGTCTCCACCTCACAAGCCGACCTCAATGCTCTGTGTAATTGGGGGACTATGGGGCCAACGAGGTTTAATGTTGATACATGTAAGGTTCTGCACTTGGGGGCTAAGAATATGCATTAATCATACATACTGGGGGGGGGGGCAATGGTGGTGAAGGATCTGGGAGTTCTGGTAGATTACAAGCTCAATAAATGGCAGCAATGCCAAGCTGTGGGTTCTAAAGCGTGCAAATACTCTTTTGTATTAGGAGATGGATAGACTACAGAGAGAGAGATCATTTCCCCCCCCCCCCGGGTAAAAATAATTAGTAGACCTCATCTGGAATATGCAGTTCTGGGCTCCAAAACACAAAAAGAACATTGGGGAACTGGAGAAAGTACAGAGAAGGGCAACTAGATTAGGAATATCTACTCTGGCAAGCTCATCCTTTACCTGTTCAGAAAGCCCTTGGCAGAACTGGCTTTTTTGTGCTGCTGGGTTCCAAGTGGTACCTGCAATCCAACCTCTGAATTCGGCTGTGTGTTCAGTGACCAAGCGTCTACCCTGCCGCAGACTATGAAACTTTGCTTCGGCAGTAGCACAACAGTTGAGATCATCAAAAACCTGATTCATTGCGATCAAAAAAGTATCAAGATTCTTCAGAGTGCCATTGTCTTGTTCTATATAAGGGGAGACCCAAGCTGGATCTTCCCCAGTCAGAAGCCCAATAATAAACATTACCTCTCTGAAGGAAACGCAGCAGGGTACATTTGGAAATATATCAAACATTGATTAAGAAAACCCCTGTAGTGGTGGTGGTCTCCATTAAACTTAGACGGTTGGGGCATAGGTGAGTTGGTATCGTCTCGGTTCAGCAGAGTATAAATCTCTCCCTGTTGCCTATCCACTATGCTTTCTAGTTAGGCAGCAAATTGCTGAACTGCAGGAATTTGGGGTTATCCATCAAGAAAGAGTTGCCAAAGAGGAGCCACAACGTTTGCTATAGCAGCCTCCATGCTTGAACCTGACCCAGACCATGACAGAATAATCTGGCCCAGAGACCAGTTGCTATAGCAGTGTTAAGGCTTACCTGAAACCAGCAGGATAGGTACACCAGCAGGTTACCCTGGGAAAGGACGCAGGCTCACCTGAGGTGCGGGGTCTAAGCACTAACCGGTGTTCACCAGAGCTCCTAATGGTGGAGATGGATTTGGCTGCATGTTAGTACCAGGTCGCGGTCCTCAGGATCACCCCACCAGGGAATGAGCAAACCGGAATCCAATAGCAGATAGAACAGGTTAGGGATCAAGCAGAAGCAGAGTCAGTCAACAAGCCAAGGATCGGTCACAAAAACGGTAGTAGATGTGGATGAGGCAGAATCGTTGTCCAGGAACAAGCCACAGGTCGGTAGTGAAGGTATAGACGGCAGCAGGAGAGACCAGCGGGATATTGGCTGGAGAAGGCACAATAATCTGGCAAACAGGAAATGCAGAGACATGACTTATCAGGAAGTTCATGGGAGGAGCAAGGGGTTCAAGGTTCAAGATAAACAAAGTCAAGGTAGGATCATCCAAATAATTGTCAAGGGAGCTGTCCAGCATTCCAGGTGGCTCAGCAAGAAGAAACATTGCCGCTCCCCGCAGAAGGCCCAGGTTCAAACCCAGGTTCTGACAGTACTCCCCTCCTCACAGGAGGTCCCCTGGATGTCTTAGGACCAGGCTTGTGGGGAAACCTCTGGTGGAATTCTCTTGTTAATCTAGGAGCATGAACATTTTCCTCAGGCTCTCAAGAATTATCCTCTTACCATATCCTTCCCATTGGACAAGATATTGCAATTTTCCCTCTAAACATCCTAGAGTCAAGAATCTTCACCACAATCTTCTTCACCCTGTACCTCAACAGGTGGAAGAATTTTTCCAGAGAAAGGATTTTCATGAAATGGTTTGAAAAGTGATACATGAAAAAACTTCCTGACAGTATGAAGATTCACCCTGTTTAAGTGAAAGGTGACTGGGTTGATCTGAGCAGAAATCTGGAAAGGTCCCATAAAACCTTTTGGCCCAACTTTGCAGATGGAACATGAACCTGCAGATTTTTGGTAGATAGCCAAACATTGTCTCCCACATGAAAGGTAGGAAGTGATCTGCGTTGAATGTTGGCAGCCTTTTTATAACATTCCTGAGCCTCCCCCAAAGGTCTCGATCAACTTAGCCTGAATCTCCTGCAATGTAGTTAATCTGTTGGCAACAGCAGGAATTTGAGTTGTGATAGGGAGATCAGGAATAAAAACTGGATGATACCCCTTGAGGAAAAAGGGGCTTTGGCAGGTGGAGCTATGTTTAGCATCATTATAGGCAAACTCTGCTGTAGGTAGATAGTCCACCCAGTCATCCTGAAGATAACTGACAAAACACCAAAGGTACTGTTCCAAAGTTTGATTGGTCCTCTCGGTCTGACCATTAGACTGTGGATGAAAAGCAGAGGACAGGTACTCTGTTACCCCCAAAGCTGAACAAAAGCTTTTCCAAAATTTTGATGTAAACTGTACTCCTCTGTCAGATACCACATCATCAGGAATTCCATGTATTTTAAAAAAAACATCTCGAACCATCAACTCCGCAGTCTAGCCATTTTTGTAAGGGGGTCGACGACTACCAAGATAGTAGTCATTTCTTTTGAGGGAAGTAATTTGACTATAAAGTCCATAGAAATTGACCCCCAAGGTCTTGATGGAACAGGAAGTGGCTGGAGCAACCCCAAAGGAGAAGCTCGGGGTGTCTTATGATGTCAGACAAGAAGCCACGTAGCATTTGATATCTTTCCTATAACTAGGCCACCAGAAGAAACGTGACAGAAGGTCATCTGTTTTTGAAATCCCAAAATGTCCCGCCAGTTTGGAGGCATGAACTAATTTGAGGACTTCCACTTGAGCAGACTCAGGTACATAGAGACTATGTTCTAGAGTCCAAAAGCCATTCTTGTATTCAAGGTTAATGTCCCTAGGAGGATCACTGTGAAGTGGGTCATTCTCATACCTCTCTTTGAGAAGACTCAAGAATGTCTTTGCACTTGTGGCCCCTAGGAAGTTCTTTTGAGTTAGGATTGAACATTCGGAGTTGCACTCCTGGAGAGGCTCAGACAGCATCCTTGATAAGGCATTTAATCTGGAAAAGAATAAAAACCAACGTGCTTGTCTAGAAGACAATCACTTGGCCGAGCGAATGAATTCCACATTTTTATGGTCAGTGAGAACAGTTACAGGATGATTAGCCCCTTCTAGCAGATGCCTCCATTCAGAAAAGGCTCTTAATTGTCAGTAGCTCTTTATTCCCAATGTCGTAATTCCTTTTGGCTGAGGACATCAAACTAGAAAAGTAGGCACAAGGATGAAGCTGCATTTTCTCATCACTTCGCTGAGACAGGATCGCTCCCATGGCAGAACATTTCCAGGTGCTGACCAATCTACAGTGGGGATCGAAAGTTTGGGCACCCCAGCTAAAAATTTGTATTAATGTGCATAAAGAAGCCAAGGAAAGATGGAAAAAGCTCCAAAAGGCATCAAATTACAGATTAGACATTCTTATAATATGTCAACAAAAGTTAGATTTTATTTCCATCATTTACACTTTCAAAATAACAGAAAACAAAAAAATGGCGTCTGCAAAAGTTTGGGCCCCCTGCAGAGTTAATATCTTGTACTGCCCCCTTTGGCAAGTATCACAGCTTGTAAACGCTTTTTGTAGCCAGCCAAGAGTCTTTCAATTCTTGTTTGAGGTATCTTTGCCCATTCTTCCTTACAAAAGTCTTCCAGTTCTTTGCGATTTCTGGGCTGTCTGTCACGCACGGCTCTTTTAAGGTCTATCCATAGATTTTCAATTATGTTGAGGTCAGGAGATTGTGAAGGCCATGGCAAAACCTTCAGTTTACGCCTCTTGATGTAATCCCCCGTGGATTTCGAGGTGTGTTTAGGATCATTATCCATTTGTAGAAGCCATCCTCTCTTTAACTTCAGCTTTTTCACAGATGGCATCAAGTTACCATCCAAAATTTGCTGAAATTTTATTGAATCCATTTTTCCTTCTACTCGTGAGATGTTCCCTGTGCCACTGGCTGCAACACAACCCCAAAGCATGATTGATTCAACCCCATGCTTAACAGTTGGACAGAGGTTCTTTTCATTAAATTCTGTGCCCCTTCTTCTCCAAACGTACCTTTGCTCATTCCGGCCAAAAAGTTCAATTTTAACCTAATCGGTCCACAGAACTTGTTTCCAAAATGCATCAGGCTTGTCTATATGTTCATTTGCAAAGTTCAAACAATGATTTTTGTGGTGAGGACGTAGAAGAGGTTTTCTTCTGATGACTCTTCCATGAAGACCATATTTGTACAAGTATCTCTTTATAGTGAAATAGTGTACCACAACTCCAGTGTCTGCCAGATCTTTCTGGAGGGATCGTGCAGTCAAACGTGGGTTTTGAATTGTTTTTCTCACAATCCTGCGAGCTGTTCTGTCTGATATTTTTCTTGGTCTTCCAGATCTTGCTTTAACTTCCACTGTTCCTGATGACTGCCATTTCTTAATTACATTCCGAACAGAGGATATTGACATCTGAAAACGCTTTGCTATCTTCTTATAGCCTTCTCCAGCTTTGTGAGCGTCAACTATTTTCAGTTTCAGTTTTCTAGACAACTGCTTAGAAGAACCCATGGTGCTGATTGTTGGGGCAAGGTCAGATGAGTCTGGGCATTTAAAACCTTTGAGATTGACATCACCTGGTCTTCCCAGACGATGATCGAGAACAATCCATGACACTGGCAGGTCTCAGCTTGGCAAAGGGGACAGTGCATGCTATAAATTCTGCAGGGTGCCCAAACTTTTGCAGAAGCCATTTTTTTGTTTTCTGTTATTTTGAAAGTGTAAATGATGGAAATAAAATCTAACTTTTGTTGACATATAAGAATGTCTAATCTGTAATTTGATGCGTTTGAGATTTTTCCATCTTTCCTTGGCTTCTATATGCACATTAATACAAATTTTTAGCTGGGGTGCCCAAACTTTCGATCCCCACTGTACCTCTGCTTTGATCCTCTCGGGATCCATGCTCACTCCCTCTGGAGAAATGATATAGCCTAAGAACTGGATCTGGGTTTGTTCAAACTCACATTTCTCCAATTTAATGTAAAGTCTATTCTTCCTTAATCTTTCAAAGACAATGCAAACATGTTTGCGGTGCTCCTCCCAATTATAGTGTGTTTGTGCATTTTCTCTTGAAAATTTGCATTTGATAAATGGCTATTATGCGACATAAAAACAACCACCGTTTTATTCTCCTGGGCCTCTTTCAGAAAATATAGAATATTTGGGGGTTAAGTAATTTTCTAGGGAAAAAAAAAAGCCGATTTAAAATGTGAGAAAATGTCAAAATTGCTTTGGGCAGCAAGTGGTAAAGTCTACATGATCTGTCCATCTAAGACTGCCCTGTCCATAGGGTGACAACGCTGATGCACAGTTCACACAATTGCAGTGCAGTTCAGAAAAGTACACCATGCTGCGTTTTTCCACACTGCAAAAAACGCATCACAGAAGTCAAAAGGAAAGAAGTGACCTAACAGATCAAATGCAGTTAGAAAAGTGTGCACCAACTACATGTAAAACACATGCCAACTGCATGCATAGGTACAAGGAAAAAGGCGCAGTTACATGCAGTTTCTGGTGTGAATGGGCCCTGAAAGGCTGCATCATATATGTCATTTTTCATTTTCCCTGGAGTTCCACTGTTTCTGATACAGGAAATGATCCTGCAGCCCTGGGGAAGGAAGGGTTTTTTTTTTTCTCAGATGACAAAGTTGCTTCTGTGGGTTTGTTCTGCCTCCTGTAGGCCAAAATTGACCCTTTTTAATTGGTAGTCAGTGTAGACGTGTCCCCTTACAGTGGTGGTCAGTGTAGACGTGTCCCCTTACAGTGGTGGTCAGTGTAGACGTGTCCCCTTACAGTGGTGGTCAGTGTAGACGTGTCCCCTTACAGTGGTGGTCAGTGTAGACGTGTCCCCTTACAGTGGTGGTCAGTGTAGACGTGTCCCCTTACAGTGGTGGTCAGTGTAGACGTGTCCCCTTACAGTGGTGGTCAGTGTAGACGTGTCCCCTTACAGTGGTGGTCAGTGTAGACGTGTCCCCTTACATTGGTGGTCAGTGTAGGAGTGTCCCCTTACATTGGTGGTCAGTGTAGGAGTGTCCCCTTACATTGGTGGTCAGTGTAGGAGTGTCCCCTTACATTGGTGGTCAGTGGAAAATTACCCCATGGTAGCTCTTGGGGGATCCCTTGTTGTATATTAGGGAAATCATGGCAGGAAAAGTGATGGTGTTTTGCGATATCATCCCCCCCCCCCCCCCCCATTGATGGTGGTGTTGCACAGGTAAAATGTAATTCCATCAATTCCCCATACACAGCAATCTTAGTTTTCAAGGCACCATGAATGGAAAAAGGTTGAACAATATTTAAGTAGCATAAAGGCAAAACTTTTTTTCATTTTGGATACTTCCTGTCCCATAGCCCAAAAAAAAAAAAAAAGTAGGAGGAAATCCCTGCAAATTAAAGGAATTCCTTGGGGCCCCCAGGACTAATGTCCCCCATGACTTTTCTGGGGACAACCCAAAATTTGGGGTTTTTTACTATCAATGATGGTGATCAGGACAAATAGAGGGGGTAGGATCTTCCTAACGGGGACACAGCTATAAAAAAAACTTGATGGGGGTTCTAATCCCCCCCCCCCCGCTATCCAAACCTAAAAAAGTTTGCGCTTTAGTTATACTTTCAGTCTCAAGGCACCCGAGTCTAAACCGTGGCTTACAAAGCCTTCCACAACACTGCCCCTAGATACATCACCATCCTCAGATATTGCCCGCTCCGCTCCTCCCAAGACCTCTTCCTCTCTAGCTCCCTCATCACCTCCTCCCACGCTCACCTCCAGAGCCTCCCCCAATCTCTGGAACTCCCTAAACCAGTATGTCCGGTCAGCACCCCACCTTGTCTGCCTTTAGGGGATCTTTGAAAACTCACTTATTCAGGGAAGCCTACCCCACCTCCACCTAAGAACTGTACTTGAATCCCCTCCATCAGACCATCCCCCTCAGCCATCACCTTTTGTATCCCCTCCCCCTTCCTTTGGATTTTAAGCTCCTTGAGCCGGGCCCTCCTATTCCTTCTGTACTGAATTGTATTGTAATTGTACCGCCCCCCTTATATTGTACAGCACTGAGCAAACTGTTGGCGCGATATGATTTATTATTATTATACAGGATTTATATCTTTCAAATACCATTGTCTAAAAGCATAAGCACTACGTGACATGAAAAGGGGATCATTCCCCACATAACCTGCACTGAGAATTGTTTTAAAGTGTTTCCATATCCAGGATCTGATCTTTTCCTCCTTTCTAAATGAGGTAAGACTGGCTGCCTGGACCTTCACAGATCTCCAAGAACATCATGGAGTGTTCATCCATGCAGGTTCAATGCATAGATCATGGATCAGGACACTGATTTGAACAAGCTGCCTGCACAGATATGATCAAGTGAATGAGGCCAAAAAGTGGCTGCACTGGTCACACATGACTGGCTTTATGAAGTGATGCTGATCCCAGAACTATGACAGCTCCATTAGAGGTCAGTCCACCACTGCTCACTGCTCCAGGAACCCCTGGAGGAATCCTGATTGAGAAAGGCTGATCTAGCAGTTTAGACATTGGATAAAAGGGAATCGATTGAAAGAGGTCTGTTTTTCAGATCAAAAAAAAAAAAAAAAAAAAAGAAGAGGGACAGAGAGATTAGATACTAACACCTCAATTGTACAAAGAGGACTGTTGCCAGCTCTGTCTTTGGTGCACCTGAAACTAAACCCCCCTATGTGTCACACCTTAGCATTTTACCATAGGCGCTCATTATGAAGGGAAAATCAATCTTAAGAAGTTGTCACTGAAACATTTGTCTCCATTGGAAAATTTCCCTTGGCCTCTGGCTCTGGTGAGGACTTCTGCTGACAAATGTCCACCAATCAGTGGATGAAATTCTGACCTGGAAGTCATTGGCCTACCTGCTGCCATTGTTTGGTGCCAATATATTAGTGGATGTGCTGCCCACTTTTCCATTGATGCAGGCAAGGGGACCAATTCCAATGAGACTCTGACCATACACCATGTGTATATATACCAGAGGATGTAGAACTCCCATGGTGAATGTCTACTATCAGTGATAAAGCTTGCTGCAGTGGGCATATGATGGATTTTGCTCTAGAACTGGAGCTTTGGATGTTGCATGACACTGCTGTTCCACCAATATTCAACCCAATACAGGCTGGACCATAGGCATGTTGGCACGGCTATGCATGATGGCTAGTTGGCATTTAAGATTAAACGGATTGTGCTTGGAAGGAACCACAAGTACAGAGATCCTAATATGAGTTTATACAGCAATTATAATAACAAACAATACAGATAAAAGGTGACATATAAGGCATAAAGTCCAAAAATCCAAAGGTCCTAGGTAGGGTATGAGAGGTGAAGGCAGCTGCCCATAGAGCGAAGCAGTACCAAATCAGATTATCAATTTTTTCGGCTACAGTTGGCATATAGAAACCTGAAACTATATTTCCTGGACTTTGAAAAGTGGCCTTGGCTAGAACAGTTGGCTTAAAGGTTTTTTTCTGTGGGAATGCTCAATAGCTTAAATATCAAAAAGGAGTCTTGTGAGCTGTGGGCTTTGCCTTGTTGACAGTTGTGCATGAAAGGCTTGGACTTTGCAATTGGCCATTATTGGGAAACATTTCCTTAAGGAAAGTCAACTCTGGTCTCATGGGGTGAAGCACCAGGGGGGGATTAAGGACCAATGTTTTGGTAGAGCTAGTAAGGGATGGGCTGGAATGGTCAAAAAGAAGTTGTTTTGACAACACTGACATTTTTATAGTGGGTGGTGTTTACACTTTTCTTCAGGATTCGTTTGTGCCCAACTTTGACCTTATTTAATGAGAACTTATCACATACACCCATAGTAAACCACTCCATACCACCTCTTGATGGGCTTTTGGTATCTGAGTAATTTTGATTAGCGGACGTCTTTATATTTTTAGATGAGGAGGTATTATAATTGAGGATGTTTTTATTAGCTTCGTAATTTCCATCCCTGACAATGGTCACCAGGACAAATAAAGGCACGAGTTTCCTCAGCACAGACAGCAATAAAACCCAACAGAGGGTTTAACTCTTCATCACTCCATCCAAAATGAAAAAATAGATTTGCCCTTATATTCATTGAAGGTGTCTATCAGAGAACGTTCCTCCTATCTACCCAACCATGATCAGCTCAGAGGATAATATGACATTTATGGACATGCTTACTTGGACCAGATTGGGGAGAGTCAACCAGTGGGGTTCTTTCCAGTGCAGCTCTGAAGGATTACCCACAGGGATCCCATAGATGGGGATATCAGCTAGGCTCCCCCATCTATAGGCACAGACTATTTTTTATACCATGAGCTTTTGGTAGAAGGATGATTTGGCCTCTACCTTGTCATCTGTGGGTAGCATTAGAAGCCTTTTCATATTGCTTCTAAACCAACACCACCACATACAATACTCCTTGGTTCTTTGCTGGTATTATTTCCATAATTAAAGTTTCTCTATGGCCATAATTCATTTTTTGAGGAATCCGTCCCCCAGCCCTTGTGTGAGGAGCGTCTAGCGTTTCTGCTCCATCATGGCTGCTGGTCTCATTCCAATATTCTGGTTTTGACTGATGAAAAATGCTTTGACTGACCCTTGAGCTAGGTTTTCAAGGCCCTGGGTTTACTCTATGATGATCTTGACTCTGGGAACTCAGCAGAAACTAACCTTAGGTCAGTACGTCAGGGTAAACACACCACTGATTTCCGCTGCTGGTCACCTGACTCAGGGTGGAATGATCCAGCTCTAACAGGCCATTTGAGGTTAGGCTTATCAGACTCCATCAAGGACTCCTTAGTACATTATCCTGAACCAAGGTCATTGAATGAATCCATGCAAGCAGGGGTGGACTGACAACTCATGGGGCCCCCGGGCAATAGGGGGATCATGGGGCTCCTGTGTCCTTGCCCAAACTAAAAAAAGCCTATGAAAAAAGGTACCAGGGGCATCTCATGGGGCCCCCTAATGACCCCAGGCCTTCGGGCAGTGCCAGAGATTCCAAAATGGTCAGTCCACCCCTGCATGCAAGTAATCATCCGTATAGACAGATGTTTAGATGAGAGGTTTGTTCCTCATTGCCTCATAGTACCCCACTTCTTCTCCATCAGACCTTCCTGGATCCTTTCAACCTCTCCAAGAGGAGGAACTCATTCAAGTTGGCATTACTCATTTGTCCCCTGGGGAAAAGGCTAGAAGAGGATCCCAGGGACTATACTGCTTATACTATGGGAAGACATTTGCCAGAGCCAGGAGGAAGGATCCAAGCTAGATCCCTCCTTGCAGATACAAGAGCCCTGTTGGAGTTGTGTCCTGCACTTATGGGCGGTAGGGAGGAGGGTTATCAACAGTGAAAACAGTCCAAGTGGTTACAGTGGCTTCCCTGGTGACAACACTGCATGAAAATTACTTAAGACCAAAAAGCATTTTCAACCTGCAGGAGGAAGGCCCCGGGGCTGGCATTTTCAATTATTTCAATGAATTTCCCTTTTTGGATAATCATAAACCTGGAAAGTCATGATGTGAAAGAAAAGGAAAAAAAAAATTAGTGAAAAGGGCTAGAATGTTTAAAAAGGCCAAAAAATTTATCTAACAAAATTTTTTTATGAAAAAGGGACTCTTTCAACTTCTTGGCTTTGAGAATGTCAACTTATGGGTGAATTTGGGTTGGGTAAATCAGGGGAATAAATTTATACACTGATTAAAAAAATGAAAGGAAGACTTTTTAATCAGAGTCGCATCAAGTCAATGAAACTCCTGAGATATGGATCTGGTCAGGTAAGTAGCAGAGGGGGTTGTTCATCAGTTTGTTGCTTTGGTTTTCATGAAATTAACAGGTGCACTAGATAGGCAACAATGAGACAACCCCCAAAACAGGAATGGGTTTACAGGTGGAGGCCACTGACATTTTTTCCCTACTCATCTTTTCTGACTGTTTTTCACTAGTTTTGCATTTGGCTAGGGTCAGTGTTACTACTGGTAGTATGAGGCCATACCTGGACCCTACAGAGGTTACACAGGCAGTCCAACTCCTCCAGGATGCCACATCAATACCTGCCATTGCCAGAAGGTTTGCTGTGTCTCCCAGCACAGTCTCAAGAGCATGGAGGAGATTCCAGGAGACAGGCAGTTCCTCTAGGAGGGCTGGACAGGGCCGTAGAAGGTCCTTAACCCATCAGCAGGACCGGTATCTGCTCCTTTGTGCAAGGAACAGGATGAGCCCTGCCAGAGCCCTACAAAATGTCCTCCAGCAGGCCACTGGTGTGAATATCTGACCAAACAATCAGAAACAGACTTCATGAGGGTGGCCTGAGGGACCGATGTCCTCTAGTGGGCCCTGTGCTCACTGCCTGGCACCATAGAGTTGGATTAGCATTTGCCATTGTACAATCATATTGTAGCATGGATGGTGACCCTGAAGCTGACTACCTGGCGGGAATCTGACTGCAAAATCTCCTTCAGCCCGGCTTCACACTAATGCTGTGCGGCATATTCTATGTGATTCGCACAGGAACCCAATTCCTGTGCAAATCACATGCAATGTCTGTGTTGTGTGCAGGGCTGCTGTTAGAAACCACGGGCCCCGTACAGACAACCTGGCAGCAGGGGGAAACGTATGCTACACAAGGAGGGTGATGGGTGAGGTGGGAGCAATTACTGGAACCAATCCCCTGTATGGCTCTCTCTGCAGCAGCTGAAAGATAGCAGGAGGGAGAGGAGATGAAGCCGGCTTTCAGCTGCTGCAGGGAGCCATACAGGGGATCGGTTCCAGTAATTTCCCCCGTCGTGGGCAGGGAGGGTGATCAGCACATTCGATTCACCCAGCTGCCTGGGCCCATCCTGCTGACCTGGGCCCCATACAGCAGGACAGGTGGTACCTTTTTAATCCACTGCCCTGTCTGTACGGTGCGATTTGAGCCATACATCTAGTATTGCTCAAATCACATCCAAAAAAATTTCAATGCTTTGTAAATATTAACTGGATAAAGTTACTTAAAAAAAAAAGAAAAAAAAAAAGCCATAATATAAAACTTATTCAAAAGAAGAATATTGGCAACCTTGAAAGTACTTTCAAATTCAGGGATGGAAGCCTTGAGTGAGTCTAACAAAAGTCATCCTAAGCCTGGTATAGGTGTCAGTAAAATGTTTGACAAAAGGGAGGAAAATGTAAAGGTAAAATAAACGTCTTTTTATTTAGTATAAATTAAAATTATGCATGTGATATACAAATCAATCAATCAATGGATAAATAAATCAAAACACTGCCCACAGGTATATAGACTTCCATAATGTAGTTGATGCAGATTATATACATGGGAGCAGCACAGGATATACACAACAGCAGCGTATTGTCTACACAACATATACATATCAATCACCCACCTCCATTGAATGGAGGGATGGGGACCCTCTGCAGAATGCGAGGTGACACCCTATTCTCATAAAGGGGACATTTACATCATAAAACCAGGGTGGGGGTCCCAGCCTTATTTATATCTGGCAACCCCCAGACTTCCAACACACACCTGACAAACAACCAGTTATCCACATCATCTCTGGAATCCCCTCTACATGCCTGTCTCTGACCCCAACAACTTGGACAGAATGCTGCCCGACATCGAGAACTGCCCTGGAGAGGCCAGTGGAGACCCTAAAGCCCCCGACTCCACTGACGATCACACCAAGAAGAGCAAAAAGAAGAATTATCAAAGATACGCCAAACCACCATACTCCTACATGGCCATGATTGCCATGGTCCTCCAGAGCGCCCCCGGGAGGAAGCTCAAACTTTCCCAGGTAACTAACCCCCCATTATGGGGCTTCACTGCAGCTAGGGGAGGGGGTGGGGGGCATTGAGACCAGCTCAGAATAAGGACCAGTCAGAGGGAAAGTCTTTATTTTTGGCACAAAAATTATTTAGGAAGAAAAGGAGCCTCCGGTAGGCCAACAAAGGCGGAAAAGATGATACCAATATGTATTAAAAAAAATAGAAGTTCAAGTAGTAAGGGGAATTGTTTTTTTTATATAAACTGTAAATATATTTTTTAATTTAGGCCTCTGGCTGCCTCTGTTATATATCTGCAGCATATAAAACTCAGGCTGAATTCAAGGAAAAAAAAAAAACAAAACTTGTTTATTTTTCTCCCCAAATTTTTGCATAAACTGTATCTAAAGCCCAAACCTTTATGAAGTGGGTTAGATTTTTGTTGCATTTGTATGGAGCAATAATAGTGAAGGCTTTAAGCTGTCTTCACACAATAGAAGACTCCATCTATGGCAACAGATTCTGAAAATTTCAGATCATTTGGTAAATCACATCAAAAGTTTAAGCTATATTTTACAATGATAAAACATTTCATGTGAACAACTTAATGTAAAAAGAGCTTACATACAATGTTGAAATGTGTTTTTATTACAAAATATATGAAAACTATTTTTAAAAATATATTTTCAAATATGTTTTATGTCTTTAAAAATACATTTAATCTACATTTTTGGAATGCATTAACAAATATATGTTAACGTTACTTTTTATATGTTAAAAAATCTGAATATATTTAATATATATATTTTTCACATATATATATATATATATATATATATATATATATATATATATATATATATATATATATATAGTGCTGCATGTTGAAATTCATTTTTTCTATATTAAAAAATATATTCAGATTTAACATATAAAAAGTAACTTTAACATATATTTGTTAATGCATTCCAAAAATGTAGATTAAATGTATTTTTAAAGACCTAAAACATATTTGAAAATATATGTATTGTGTGTGTGTGTGTGTGTGTGTGTGTGTGTGTGTGTGTGTGTATATACACACATACAAAGTTGAAATGTGTTATTACAAAATATATGAAAACTATGTATGTATGTATGTATGTATGTATGTATGTATGTATGTATGTATGTATGTATGTATGTATGTATGTATGTATATATATATATATATATATATATATATATATATACAGTCATGGCCGAAATTGTTGGCACCCTTGATATTTCTCCAGGAAATCATGTATTTCTCACGAAACGTATTGCATTAACACATGTTTTGCTATACACATGTTTATTCCCTTTGTGTGTATTGGGACAAAACAAAAAAAGGGAGGAAAGAAAGCAAATTCGACATAATGTCACACAAACCTCCAAAAATGGGCTGGACAAAAGTATTGGCACCCTTTCACAACTGCGGATAAATAAGAATGTTACAAGCATGTGATGCTCCTGTAAACTCACCTGGGGCAAGTAACAGGTGTGGGCAATATAGAAATCACACCTGAAAGCAGATAAAAAGGAGAGACGTTCACTTAACCTTTGCATTGTGTGTCTGTCTGTGCCACACTAAGCATGGACAACAGAAAGAGGAGACGAGAACTGTCTGAGGACCTGAGAACCAAAATTGTGGCAAAATATCAACAATCTCAAGGTTACAAGTCCATCTCCAGAGAACTAGATTTGCCTTTGTCCACAGTGCGCAACATTATCAAGAAGTTTGCAACCCATGGCACTGTAGCTAATCTCCCTGGTCGTGGACGGATGAGGAAAATTGATGAAAGATTGCAACGCAGAATAGTCCGGATGGTGGATAAGCAGCCCCAAACATGTTCCAAAGACATTCAAGCTGTCCTGCAGGCTCAGGGAGCATCAGTGTCAGCGCGAACTATCCGTCGACATTTAAATGAAATGAAACGCTATGGCAGGAGACCCAGGAGGACCCCACTGCTGACACAGAGACATAAAAAAGCAAGACTACAGTTTGCCAAAATGTACTTGAGTAAGCCAAAAGCCTTCTGGGAAAACGTCTTGTGGACAGATGAGACCAAGATAGAGCTTTTCGGTAAAGCACATCATTCTACTGTTTACCGAAAACGGAATGAGGCCTACAAAGAACAAAACACAGTACCTACGGTAAAATATGGTGGAGGTTCAATGATGTTTTGGGGTTGTTTTGCTGCCTCTGGCACTGGGTGCCTTGACTGTGTGCAAGGCATCATGAAATCTGAGGATTACCAAAGGATTTTGGGTCGCACTGTAGGGCCCAGTGTCAGAAAGCTGGGTTTGCGTCCAAGATCCTGGGTCTTCCAGCAGGACAATGACCCCAAACATACGTCAAAAAGCACTCAGAAATGGATGGCAAAGAAGCGCTGGAGAGTTCTGAAGTGGCCAGCAATGAGCCCAGATCTAAATCCCATTGAACACCTGTGGAGAGATCTTAAAATTGCTGTTGGGAAAAGGTGTCCTTCCAATAAGAGAGACCTGGAGCTGTTTGCAAAGGAAGAGTGGTCCAAAATTCCGGGTGAGAGGTGTCAGAAGCTTATTGATGGTTATAGGAAGCGACTGATTTCAGTTATGTTTTCCAAAGGGTGTGCAACCAAATATTAAGTTAAGGGTGCCAATACTTTTGTCCAGCCCATTTTTGGGGTTTTGTGTGACATTATGTCATATTTGCTTTTCTGCCTCTGTTTTATATTTGTTCCAATACATACAAAGGGAATAAACATGTGTATAGCAAAACATGTGTTAATGCAATACCTTTTTTGTGTGAAATACTTGATTTTCAGGAAAAATATCAAGGGTGCCAACAATTTCGGCCATGACTGTATATATACACATACATACATACATACACACACACACGCATACAAACATACAATGTTGAAATGTGTTATTACAAAATATATGAAAACTATTTTTAAAAATATATTTTCAAATATGTTTTAGGTCTTTAAAAATACATTTAATCTACATTTTTGGAATGCATTAACAAATATATGTTAAAGTTACTTTTTATATGTTAAATCTGAATATATTTTTTAATATATAAAAAATGAATTTCAACATGCAGCACTAATATATATATATATATATATATATATATATATATATATATATATATATATATATATATATATATATGTGAAAAATATATATTTTAAATATATTCAGATTTTTTAACATATAAAAAGTAACGTTAACATATATTTGTTAATGCATTCCAAAAATGTAGATTAAATGTATTTTTAAAGACATAAAACATATTTGAAAATATATTTTTAAAAATAGTTTTCATATATTTTGTAATAAAAACACATTTAATCTACATTTTTGGAATGCATTAACAAATATATGTAAAACTATATGTTAAAAATGACTTATATGTTAACAAAATTATATATATATTTTTTTTTTTTTTTTAATTTTTTTAAAATATTTATCATATATTTTGTAACATTCCAAAAACGCATTTCAACATGCAGCACTGTGTATATATCTATATGTGTGTATGTTTTGAAATATATTGAATACGGCCAAAATTGTAGGATTTCAAATATATTCTTCCCAAATTTATTGATATATATTTAAAATATATTTTTCTTCCATGTGGGCTGTCCTAGCACAAATCCTCTTCCCACCATCCCTCTCCCAACACAAATCCCCCCCCCAATCATCTTGTGGTGCCCCCCAGCTCACATACCAGTGCCCAAAGCAGCCGCCCCTCCTGCCCACCCCTTGTCCCGGCCCTGTTAGCCATTGCTGTGTGAACATATGTTTTCTAGTAATTAATGATTTTATAGAGGGGGGTGTTTTTGCCTTTTATTTTAGTTTTTATTGCTGTCTGTGTCCCCACTGGGGAGATTTACCATGAGCCCCCCCAGGCATGAAAGTGATGGGAAATGCCAAAATATTGGGCTGTCACCAGCAAAGGAATAGAGCAGAACCCTTCCAGTCAGGATAATTGTTCCTGGGGCAACTGTCTAACTTGGGATTTGCTTCACTTTGGAGAGATTTCAACTGACTTGAAGGCGAGGGAAAAGGAAATTTCCCCCATGGGATCACAACATTCACCCACAGACCTCCCCGGGACAGCGATGTTCCTTTCACCCACGCGTACATTTGGCTTCCAACACCAAACTTCTTCAGAAAGTGCTACCTACTCTATTCAATACAAGCATGCCCAATGAGTTCTGTCTGTATGGTGACTTCACTTGCCGCATGCTTAACGTAGGAAGCCTTGTATGAGCGATGGGTTCCTGGCATACCCAAGAGGTCTACAATGGTGTCCTCCTAAGTATCTCAGTGAAGGTCTCCTGGTGAGGGTCAACCCTGGGAATGGAGATAAATATTGCTCATATAATGTAATAGGTAGTATGTATCTGGGTTTATGGCCATTCTCATTTACTTGCAACTGTCATTTTTTCCATCAGATCCTCCAAGAGATCAGCAGCCTCTTCCCTTTCTTTGAGGGGGATTATCAGGGCTGGAAGGACTCTGTCCGACACAACCTCTCCTCCAATGATTGCTTCAGAAAGGTAAGGACTTGGTGCTTCTGGGATGTGATGGCAGTGGTGGTGGTGGTGAACAGTGACCCATCATTGGCATCAGTGGGATGAATAGTGCCTCAAGGGCCAGACAAAGGCAAGCAAAGGGCCACAGTTTAGAGACCACTGGATTAGACCATTGTGATATGCGGGGCTTTTCTTCAGCGGGAACACGGGGAAATGAAGTTCCGGCACCTCCAGCACTGAATGTATGTAATGGCAAGGCGTGAGGTGTGTGCTGCAGGGACTATTGATGCTGGCTGCTAGGGGATCTATTGTCACTGGTGGGCATGTTTTTTTGTGAAGGTCTATTTTTGCCAGTGGGGATCTATCACTGTTGGGGGGGTCTTGTGTTGCTGTTAGGGATCTACTGCTGGAAGGGGGGGTTCCTGGCTGCTAGGAGGT
The DNA here is from genome assembly GCF_062004578.1 of Staurois parvus. Lineage (NCBI taxonomy): Eukaryota > Metazoa > Chordata > Amphibia > Anura > Ranidae > Staurois > Staurois parvus. The sequence continues at coordinate 76,676 of NW_028319324.1, forward strand.
ATGTTGCTGGGGATGGTATTTTGTTGGGGGTGGTCCACTGTTGCTGTCTGAGGGGTCTATTGTTGTGTGGGGGATATTTTGTTGCTGCAGGCAATCTGTCATTGCTGGAGCGAGGTCTATTTTTGCTGGGGGGAACTATTGTTGATGGGGGGGGTCCATTGTTGCGGTCTGCAGGGGATCTATTTTACTGCTTTGTTGTTAACAAATTCCATACAAATTATTTAGCACCATAAAATTATACCTGGTTCTGTATTCTCTAAAAGGGGCAGTACTGCATTGCGTAAAAAGGCTGTTTGATCCTGTCTTCTCTGCTCCTCCTCTTGCTCAAATGTCCATGCCTTATCTCCTGATAAGACAGACTTAACCCATAGCCATGCTGCACATGCTCACTTTAGTGTGTATTGTTAGAGAGGTTCTTTTTTTTTTCTTGGGAGAGTGCATGTGATTAGTACAGGGCCAATCAGCGCTGTCCAGACAGAGCGTCAGGGGTTCTGCATCCTCCCAGAGCAGAAACAAAACTCCTACAAGCCTTAACCAGTGCTCTGCTGGACACTGATAGAAGACTGCTATATACTGCTGATGAGAAAAGGTATTTAGCAGTTTATATTTACTACAATAATTGCATTTCCATGTTCTGTGTACCGGGGGAGAGCGGATATAGCGAACGCGGGGTCCGGGGAGAGCGGATATAGCGAACGCGGGGTCCGGGGAGAGCGGATATAGCGAACGCGGGGTCCGGGGAGAGCGGATATAGCGAACGCGGGGTCCGGGGAGAGCGGATATAGTGAGCTTCCAGGTCTTATTGCCAACTCTTAATTGAACAAGCTGAATCTAGAAGCTGATTGGCTGCCATGCGCAGCTGCACCACATTCGGAGTGGTCCAGTTTCAGTAAATCTCCCCCCATTGTGTCCGGACACCAATGACGCATGCGAACTGCTTTAGTGAATGTCCATATGGAAGAAAAATATATTTCTCCCAAATATATTGGGATACACACACACACACACACACACACACACACACACACACACACACACACACACACACAATATAAAAAATTTAAAAAAATAAGATTTTTTTTAACTCAGTTATTTGAAATTATAAGAGTATATTTAAAAAATATGCATTTTTAAAAATATATTTAATATATTCTTCAGATTTTTTTAACATATAAAAAGTCATTTTAACATGTTTTAAATGCATTCCAAAAATGTAGATTTGTATTTTTAAAGACATTTTTCAAAATACATTTCAAATATAGTATAGTCATTTTATAATAAAAACGCATTTTAACATGCATTATATATACACATTTTGTTTTAATTGAAAAATATTTTTAAATATATTGAATACAGCCAAAATTGTAACATTTCAAATATATGGCAATATATTTGGGAAGAATATTTTTAAATATATTTCAAATATATTTTTCTTCCATGTGGGTGGAGCCCGGTGTTCTAGCATGGCAGGAGTTATTTTCAATTTCAGCCAACCAGGGAGCCCCCTTACACACTCAATAGGGGACCCAGCTATTCTGAAAAATAGGGGCAGATCTGGGGAAATGATTTTTCTGTATTATAAATAGGCCGTAAGGATCGGTTCCCCTGACCCGTAATAGATTTGTGTGAATTTGCTGTGCCGGCCTACGCCTCTAATGTCTTCTCACTCTTTGCAGGTCCTAAAAGATCCACTAAAGCCGCAGGCTAAGGGCAACTATTGGACGGTGGATGTGACCCAAATTCCTGCTGACGCCATGAAGCTGCAGAATACGAGAGTCACCCGGCAAGAAGCCTACCCTCCTGACCTGGCCCCTTATATCCTGCATGGACAGCCCTACAGATCTTCAGAGTTTCACCACCCCCATCTTTCAAATGACAATACTGGGGTCAGAGCAGATGCGGAGGCTGGTCCCTCGTTATCAACCCAACCCCCTATTATAGATCCCGCCTCAACCTTCCCAAACATCTTGTGGAACCTTCCAACTTCATATTCGCAATATGTGCCCCCTAATGTTGTGGCCCCTCCCAGCATACACCCTCTCCTGCTGTACCCAAACTTCCCCTCTTCCTCTCTGGGTAACTACTTGCCTTCCTCGTATTCCAGCTCCACCCATGCAGAGCGGAGGGATGCCTGCTCTCACAGCTTGACACCCCAAATGCCTCCCCCACCGAGACCCTCTGAAGCCAGAATCTCCACTTCAGAATTCCCTCCCAATAGGACAGTCTTTGACATCCCCGTGTATCCACAACATGGGGGCTACACGCACCATCAAAACGTCTATGGGCAGCATTTATCTCAGGGTGGGGCGTACGCAGAGTACAGACCCAATGGCTACTGATTGGCCAGTTGTAGAGACAAGGCTGGTCTTGGGCTAATCACTTTTGTCTCAAGGACTAGCTGCACTTCAAGCCTTACCTGAGATGTTGGCACCCAACGTGGCACATGGCCCAGTGAAGGTGGCAACAACCATGACCTACAGTCCAAAGGCATTTGCACCACATGTGTATATATCGGTCATTTTGTATCTTGCCTGTTTGTATTCACTTTAAATAAATTGGAATTTTTTTTTACCAAAGTTTGGCACGAGTGTTGCAATTGTTCACATGTATTTATAAACCATATCAGGTCTGAGATTATAAATCCCATTTCAGTCTTTGCAGATGACACCAAGCTGTGCCGAGGAATAACGTCCTTACAGGATGTCTCCAATTTACAAGCCAACCTCAATGCTCTGTGTAATGGGGGGACTATGGGGCCAATGAGGGTTAATGGTCATAAATGTGAGGTTCTGCACTTGGGGGCTAAGAATATGCATGCATCATACATACTGGGGGGGGGTACAACTGGGGGGTCAAGGATGGTGAAGGATCTGGCAGTTCTGATAGATTAAAAGCTTAATAATGGCAGCAATGCCAAGCTGCGGGTTCTAAAGCGAGAAAAAGCCTCTTGTATTAGGAAATAGATAAACTCCAGAGAGATATCATCCCACCCCCCGGTACTAATTATTAACACCTCATCTGGAATATGCAGTTCAGTTTTGGGCTCCAATTCACCAAAAAAAACATTGGGGAACTGGAGAAAGTACAGAGAAGGACAACCAAACTGATACGAGGCATGGAGGAGATCAGCTATGAGGAAAGATTAGAGGAACTGAATTTATTCTCTTAAGAGGAGATTAAGGGGGGGGATGTGATCTCCATGTAGAATACATAGGGGGGGGATGTGATCTCCATGTAGAATACATAAGGGGGGGGGATGTGATCTCCATGTAGAATACATAAGGGGGGGGGATGTGATCTCCATGTAGAATACATAAGGGGGGGGGATGTGATCTCCATGTAGAATACATAAGGGGGGGGATGTGATCTCCATGTAGAATACATAAGGGGGGGGGATGTGATCTCCATGTAGAATACATAAGGGGGGGGGATGTGATCTCCATGTAGAATACATAAGGGGGGGGGATGTGATCTCCATGTAGAATACATAAGGGGGGGGGATGTGATCTCCATGTAGAATACATAAGGGGGGGGGATGTGATCTCCATGTAGAATACATAAGGGGGGGGGATGTGATCTCCATGTAGAATACATAAGGGGGGGGATGTGATCTCCATGTAGAATACATAAGGGGGGGGATGTGATCTCCATGTAGAATACATAAGGGGGGGGGATGTGATCTCCATGTAGAATACATAAGGGGGGGGGGATGTGATCTCCATGTAGAATACATAAGGGGGGGGGATGTGATCTCCATGTAGAATACATAAGGGGGGGGATGTGATCTCCATGTAGAATACATAAGGGGGGGGGATGTGATCTCCATGTAGAATACATAAGGGGGGGGATGTGATCTCCATGTAGAATACATAAGGGGGGGGATGTGATCTCCATGTAGAATACATAAGGGGGGGGGGATGTGATCTCCATGTAGAATACATAAGGGGGGGGGGGATGTGATCTCCATGTAGAATACATAAGGGGGGGGGGATGTGATCTCCATGTAGAATACATAAGGGGGGGGATGTGATCTCCATGTAGAATACATAAGGGGGGGATGTGATCTCCATGTAGAATACATAAGGGGGGGGATGTGATCTCCATGTAGAATACATAAGGGGGGGGATGTGATCTCCATGTAGAATACATAAGGGGGGGGATGTGATCTCCATGTAGAATACATAAGGGGGGGGATGTGATCTCCATGTAGAATACATAGGGGGGGATGTGATCTCCATGTAGAATACATAAGGGGGGGGGATGTGATCTCCATGTAGAATACATAAAGGGGGATATGATCTCCATGTATAATACATAAGGGGGGGGATATGATCTCCATGTATAATACATAAGGGGGGATATGATCTCCATGTATAATACATAAGGGGGGGGATATGATCTCCATGTATAATACATAAGGGGGGGGGGGATATGATCTCCATGTATAATAGCGCATGCTGAAGCGCACAGTGCGCAGAAGTCGCCATCTGCAGTCAATAGCTAAAGACCTCTAAACTTGGTGTGACCTTCAGATGAGCCCAACAACAGTGCGCAGAGAGCTTCATGGAATGGGTTTCCATGGCCAAGCAGCTGCATCCAAGCCTTCCATCACCAAGTGCAATGCAAAGCGTCGGATGACGTGGTGTAAAGCACACCGCCACTGGACTCTACAGCAGTGGAGACGTGATCTCTGGTGTGATGCCTTTCTGGTGTGACCAATCACGCTTCTCTGTCTGGGTTTGGTGGTTGCTAGGAGAACGGTACTTGCCTGATAGCATTGTGCCAAGTGTAAAGTTTGGTGGAGGGGGGGTTATGGTGTGGAGTTTTTCAGGGGTTGGGTTGGGCTTGGCCCCCTAGTTCCAGTGAAGGGAACTCTTAAGGTGTCAGCATACCAAGATATTTTGGACAATTTCATGCTCCCAACTTTGTGGGAGGAGTTTGGGGATGGCCCCTTCCTGTTCCAACATGACTGTGCTCCAGTGCACAAAGCAAGGTCCATAAAGACATGGAGGAGCCAGTTTGGGGTGGAGGAACTTGACTGTCCTGCACAGAGTCCTGACCTCAACCCCATAGAACACCTTTGGGATGAATTAGAGGGGAGACTGCAAGCCAGACCTCCTCCCCCGACATCAGTGCCTGACCTGACAAATGTGCTTCTGGAAGAATGGTCCAACCTTCCCATAGACACCCTCCTAAACCTTGTGGACGGCCTTCCCAGAAGAGTTGAAGCTGTTATAGCTGCAAAGGGCGGGGCCAACTCAATATTGAACCCTACAGACATTATATATATATATATATATATATATATATATATATATATTTGTCAGTTAGGGGTGCGCATGCCTGCCCACCCTGCTGTGATCAGCAGATCCTAGGCCATTGATTCATGGCTGGGACCCATAGATCGGCAGAGAAAATGACAGGGGAGGGATCTGTGTTTGTAAACAACACAGATCTCTCTACTGACAGCAGGGATGTGCCGATTTTTGTCTGCCTGCAAAGGGAATAAAGCTAATCACATCCCTTTGTAAAAAAACAGCACACAATTAACACTTTGATTGCCCCAGATGTTAACCCCTTCCTACCCAGTGTCATTAGTACAGTGACAGTGCATATTGGCACCGATCACTGTGATAGTGTCAGTGGTGATGTCAGTGTCAGTCAGTTCCCACATAATGTCAGTCAGTGTCAGATTCCTCTTTGCACTATCACAGTCCCACTATAAGTCTCTGATCACCGCCATTACTAGTATAAAACAAAATCCAGTATATAAATCATCATTTGTAGACGCTATAACTTTCACCTAAACCAATTAATACACTTTTGTTGGGATTTTTTTTTTTTTTTTTTTTTTTTAAACCAGACATGCAGCAGAGTACATTTTGACCCAAATTTATAAAGAAGTGTATGATTTTTTTTATTGGATATATTTTATAGCAAAAAAAGTCTTGTTTTTGAAAAAAATTAAAAACCCAGAGGTGATCAAATATCACCAAAAGAAAGGTATTTGTGTGAAATAAATGATATAAATTCCATTTGTGTACAGTGTTGCATGACCGCGCAGATGTCAGTTAAAGTAGTGCAGTGCCGAATAGCAAAAAAAGTGCCCATGTCATGAAGGGGGTAAAATCTTCCTGAAGTCAAGTGGGTAGAAGGCCTCACAGCAGACAATGCATACTGTATCAGAGCAAAAGCCATGAGGCCAAAAGGAATTGCCTGCAGACCTCAAAGACCATATTGCAAGGCACAGATCTGAGGAAGGCTACAAAAAAAAAAAAAAAAAAAAAAAAAAAAAAAAAAAAAAAAAAACGTTCTGCTGCACTGAAGGTTCCCAAGAGCACAGTGGCCTCCATAATTCTCTAATGGAAGAAGTTTGACACAACCAGGACTCTTCCATGAGCTGGTTGACCAGCCAAACTGAGAAATCAGAGGAGAAGAGCCTTAGTAGGAGAGGTGACCAAGAACCCGATGGTCACTCTGTCCCATCTCCACACAGGAACTCTGGAGCTCAGTCAAAGTTCCAGAAGGACAACCATCACTGCAGTCCTACACCGACCTGGGCTTTATGGCAGAGTTTCTAGAAGCCTCTCCTCAGGGCAAAGCACATGAAAGCCGGCTTGGAGTTTGCAAAACAGAACCTGAAGGACTCTCAGACTGTAAGGAACAAGATTCTCTGGTCTGATGAAACCAAGACTGAACTGTTTGTCCTCAATTCTAAATATTATGTCTGGAGGAAACCAGGCATCACCTGCCAAATACTACCCCAACAGGGTAACATGGTGGAGTCAGCATCATGCTTTGGCTCCCGCTGCTGTCAATCACAGCCAGAGAGCCAATGAGAAGAGAGAGGGGGCGGCTCTGTGTGTGAATGGACACAGAGCAGCGGCTGGGGAGTGCGCATGCTCGGGTGTCCCCATAACAGGCTGCTTGCTGTGGGGGCAACCGACAGGAGGGAGAGAGACCCGAGAAGAGGAGGATCCGGGCTGCACACAGCAGGGAAGTATAGACATGCTTGTTATTGTTTATTTAAGCCTTTAGTATCACTTTAAGTACATGTGATATTTTTCTTAAAAATAAATTCAGACATTTCTAAAATTCGAATTAAAAATATATCGGATGAAACCAGCCTACGTCCCCGCGCTCACGAATAGCATAGCAAGCGGCCTTATATAAAGCCTCCCTCTTTCACGTAGGGTCACACCCTCAGAGGAAGTCAGTTATGACGAAACGCGCCAGTGCGTGACCATCCGTGACATCAGCACGTATGCCGGGACCACGTGATCATTATTTTAAGATCTTAGTTACCAGTGTGCAGTGATTTTCCACGGCTGGTTACTCACCAGCTACTGGCGAGTGTTGAATCCAATGGGGTGTTAATCACTGCAGGATCACATGGATGGTGGATCACTTTATCTGAAAGAGACACTTACCACTGGAATGAATTGAACTTTTCACAATAGAATTTTATTTTATAATTTTTTTTTGGTGGAAGTTTTCCTTTATCTTTTTAGATCAGTTGGACATTGTGTTTTCCCATAGCGCTGTTTATGTGTACTCTTTTTAGTCACTGTTTATAGATTTCTAAAATTCTGGTTTCACTTTGTCATTACGGGGTGCTGAGTGTAGATTATTGAGGGGAAAAAATGGATTTAAACAACTGTAGTATCCGGCTGCAACATAACTTTGAAAAAAGTGAAGGGGGTCTGAATACTTTAAGAACTATATAGTTGATATATACAGGGCATTCATAAAGGGTCAATCCACCCATAAGGTGACATTTCAGGATCTGGACAATGGTGGTGAGTTGAACCCCCTGAGTTGAGTCCTGTATCTCCCTGCTCTCCACACCTGCTGTCTTCATTATGAAGGGTTCCCACCATCCCGGCACCATTTTAATTGATTTTATGTTATAGAGAATATAACAGAAGGTTCTGGAACACACAAAAAGGTGGGCGGAGACACCCAAAACTATCAAGTGAACAGGAAGAAGGTTGGGATCTCACTGTGGGCATATCTAAGACATCAGGGGGATGATATGACCTATAACTAAAAACATCATTTTTGGGTGGATAGACCCTTTAAATGAACTTTGTAGAAACGTATCCAAGTGTGCCGTCCGTCCAACAGCCAACAATCACAAGTACTGTATAGTTGTCTCCAACTGGCGTTTTCTAATTCATATAAAAAAAACAGAGAAAAGGGGAAACGCTGGGGAGTCCCCACACAATGCAAAAAAATAGGAGGTGCCACCAGAATATCTGGAAGGGGGCTACCTAGTAATATATCAAAAACAAAAGAAAGGAAGAAAAAAAGTCTGCACACCTGATTGGCTAACCTCAGATGAATGTTATTATGCCCCATAAACAGTATTAGACCATCGGAGACATGACAATCCTACATAGCGGAGGACACTGCCCCCCCAGCAGAGAACTCAAGAGGGGAACCCTCCAGAATGGACCAAAGGTGGGACAGTCCACTGGGACTAAACTGCCCCAACCCTCCCAAATGCAACCCCAGACTCAACCCACCCCACAAAACACTCCCAAACCCCCCCCAACAACCCCCACAATATGCCCTTTCCCTAAATGGAGGACCACATCGTCCCCACAATGGGAGAGAGAGGAGCTGAGGGGAAAGATATTAGCTCACTAACACCCACAACCCCCAGTAGATGAATGTGTGGGCCAACTACACCCACCGTGGGCTCCTGGATGTACCAAACCACACAAAGGGAGATATTTATTTATGGTACTTATACACCCTGTTCCAAATTATGCAAATTCTATTTCAGTGTCACAAAGATGAAATATTTAGTTTTTCAGTGTAACTCATGGATTGCATTGTGTGTCAGGGCTCTTCTGATCAGTGAAAACAATCTGGGACAGCTGTGATAATTAGATTGGCCGGTGAGCCCAATTGAAGGAAATACTACTAAAGGACGGCGTTCCCCATTATTAAGCAGAGTGCCATTTTCAAGCAACATGGGGGAAGGAAAAGGATCTCTGCTGCCGAAAAGAGTGAAATAGTTCGATGCCTTGGACGAGGGATGAAAACATTTGATATTTCAGGAAAACGTCTGCGTGATCATCGCACTATGAAGAGATTTGTGGCTGATTCAGAGCACAGACGGGTTGGTGCAGATAAAGGCACATTGAGGAAGATTTCTGCCAGATCCATGCATCGGATCAAGAGAGCAGCTGCTAAAATCCCATTACATAGCAGCAAACAGATATTTGAAGCTGCTGGTGCCTCTGGAGTCCCACGGACATCAAGGTGTAGAGTCCTCCAGAGTCCTGCAACTGTGCAGAAACCTTCTATTCGGCCACCACTAACCAATGCTCACAAGCAGAAACGGCTGCATTGGGCCGAAAAATACATGAAGACTAAATTGTCAAACCGTATAAATACTATTTGGTGTATATATGGAATACGGCCAAAATTGTAGGATTTAAAATGTGTCAATATATTTGGGAAGAATATTTTTAAAGCATATTTAAAATATATTTTTCTTCCATGTGGGCTGTCCTTGCACAAATCCTCTTCCCACCATCCCCCTCCCAACACAAATCCCCCAAATCACCACTTCCCCAATTTTTGCCCCCTGCCGCCCACAAATTCCTCTTCCAACACAAACCCCTCCCCCCAAACTTCTTGTGGTGCCCCCCACCTCACATGATACCACAGTGCCCAAAGCAGCCGCCCCTCCTGCCCACCCCTTGTCCCGGCCCTGTTAGCCAGTGCTTTGTGAAGATGTTTTCTAGTAATGAATGATTTTATAGAGGGGGGTGTTTTTGCATTTTATTTTGGTTTTTATTGCCGTCTAAGTCCCCACTGGGGAGATTTACCATGAGCCCCCCCCCCCCCCAGGCATGAAAGTTCTGGTGACAGCCCAATATTTTGGCATTTCCCATCAAAGGAATAGAGCGGAACCCTTCCAGTCAGGACAATTGTTCCTGGGGCAACTGTCTAACTTGGGATTTGCCTCACTTTGGAGAGATTTCATCTGACTTGAAGGTGAGGGGAATAAAGGAAATTTCCCCCATGGGATCACAACATTCATCCAGAGACCTCCCCGGGACAGCGATGTTCCTTTCACCAACGCGTACATTTGGCTTCCAACACCAAACTTCTTCAGAAAGTGCCACCTACTCTATTCAATACAAGCATGCCCAATGAGTTCTGTCTGTATGGTGACTTCACTTGCCACATGCTTAACGTAGGAAGCCTTGTATGACCGATGGGTTCCTGGCATACCCAAGAGGTCTACAATGGTGTCCTCCTAAGTATCTCAGTGAAGGTCTCCTGGTGAGGGTCAACCCTGGGAATGGAGATAAATATTGCTCATATAATGTAATAGGTAGTATGTATCTGGGTTTATGGCCATTCTCATTTACTTCCAACTGTCATTTTTTCCATCAGAACCTCCAAGATATCAGCAAACTTTTCCCTTTCTTTGGGGGGGGGGATTATCAGGGCTGGAAGGACTCTGTTAGACACAACCTCTCCTCCAATGATTGCTTCAGAAAGGTAAGGACTTGGTGCTTCTGGGATGTGTTGGTGAATCGTGACCCATCATTGGCGTCAGTGGGAGCAATGGTGCCCCGTCATTGGCATCAGTGGGAGGAATAGTGCCTCAAGGGCCAGACAAAGGCAAGCAAAGGGCCACAGTTTAGAGACCACTGGATTAGACCATTGTGATATGCAGGGCTTTTCTTCAGCGGGAACACGGGGAAATGCAGTTCCAGCACTGAATGTATATAATGGGAAGGGGTGTGGTGTGTGCTGCAGGGACTATTGATGCTGGCTGATCTATTGTCACTGGTGGGGATGGTTGTGTGAGGGTCTATTTTTGCTGGTGGGGATCTATCACTGTTGGGGGTCCTGTTAGGGATCTACTGTTGGAAGGGGGGTTTCCTGGCTGCTAGAGGTTCTAGTAATGCTGGCTGCGGGGGATCTATTGTCACTGGTGGGGATGATTTTGTGTGAAGGTCTATTTTTGCTGGTGGGGATCTATTGCTGCTGGGGGTTCTGTGTTGCTGTTAGGGATCTACTGTTGAGGGGGGGCCTGGCTGCTAGAGGGTCTATTGCTGCTGGGAGGTCTGTTGCCGGGGATGATATTTTGCTGTGGGTTGTCTATTGTTGCTGTGTGAGGGGTCTATTATTGTGTGGGGGTTATTGTGTTGCTGTGGTGAGGTCTATTGTTGCTACAGGGAATCTGTCATTGCTGGAGTGAGGTCTGTTTTTGCTGGGGGGGGGGGTAACTATTGTTGCTGGGGTGTGGTCCATTGTTGCCAGGGGATCTATTGTTGCCAGCTGCAGGGATTCAAATTTTACTGCTTTGTTTGTTGTTTTTAACAAATTCCATACAAATTATTTAACACCATATTATTATTATTATTATTATTATTACTACGAGTTTATATTATACTTGGTTCTGCATAAGGGGTGGTACTGCATTGTGTAAAAAGGCTGTTTGATCCTGTCTTCTTCTGCTCCTCCTCCTCTTGTACAAATGTCCATGTCTTCTCTCCTGATAAGACCGACTGAACCTGTAGCCATTCAGCACATGCTCAGTTTCGTGTGTATTGCTAGAGGTTCTCTTATTTCTTTTTCTTCGGAGAGTGCAAATGATTAGCACAGGGCCAACAAGCACTGTCCAGACAGAGCGTCAGGGGTTCTGCATCCTCCTAGAGCAAAAAGAAAACTCCTCCTACAAGCCTTAACCATGGTCAAGGCGGGGCCCGGGGAGAGCGGCCATGGTCAATGTGGGGCCTGGGGAGAGCGGCTATAGTGAATACATGTATACTGCATATACAGACTGAAGTTACTGTTGCGGGTTTAGTAACACATTAAATACTGCATGCCTGGACCACTACTTATAAACCTCATGCATTTAATTATTTATTTCCTTCTGTGAATCGAGTTGAACGCCTTTTTATGCCGTATCTACTGAGCGTGTTGAGTGTTTTGTGATAAATACCGCAAACCGGCATAGTGAAATGAGAAAATGGGGGTTATTTACTAAAACTGCAGAGTGCGAAATCTGGTGCAGCTCTGCATACAAACCAATCGGCTTCCAGGTCTTATTGCCAACGCTTAATTGAACAAGCTGAATCTAGAAGCCGATTGGCTGCCATGCGCAGCTGCACCACATTCTGAGTGCTCCAGTTTCAGTAAATCTCCCCCCATTGTGTCCGGACACCAATGACGCATGCGATCTGCTTTAGTGAATGCCCATATGGAAGAAAAATATATTTGAAATATATTTAAAAAATATTTTGATATGTTTGAAGTTATACACTGAAGGATAACATGCGTTTTTAATACAAAATTTATGAAAAATATTTTTCAAATTACTTTTGAGTAAAAAACTGAATATTTTTAAATATATATTTAATATACTCAATTTTTTTTTTTTAATATATATAAAAAGTCATTTTAACCACACACACACACACACACACACACTTTTGTAGCATTTCAAATATAGATCAATATATTTGGGAAGAATATTTTTAAAATAGATTTCAAATATATTTTTCTTCCATGTGGGTGGAGCCCGGTGTTCTGGTATGGCGGGAACCAATTTCAGCCAACCAGGGAGCCCCCTTACACACTCAATAGGGGACCCAGCTATTCCCCACTCTATATAAAGCAAATAAGAGTTCTGGACAGAGTTCTACTTTACCAAACTATTTTTACCAGGTTAAAAAGTTCGACCGAGGATCGATCTATAGACACACATTTAAATGTTCATATGATCAAAATAGGCAATATGTGAACACAGCTGGAAATATGGTCCGGGAAATGGCAAGAATGCGCACTCACCGACCGCACATAGGAAATGCGCGTTTACGTGTATCCAATCAAAACGAATGTAGATATCCCACAGAGAGAGATGTCCTCAATCGATCTGCTGGGATAATGGATCAATCACAGGCACATGTTCCTCCTCTGGATGATATGTAGCTGTGTCTGCCGACCACTCAGTGGGGGGTAAGAAGTGGGAAAATACTCATGGTGTAGTATGTCAAATATTGCGAGAGGTTGCGAGAGCACGTAGCCAATATAAGGAAGGGCTATAGAGAGCATTCACTCTCGAACCATTATAGGCTATTCCATAATTGCGACCCCTCTTCCCTCAAGTTTGTGGGAATCGAAATAATATCGCCACACTGGAGGGGTCTGAATAAAACCAGGGCCGTATCACAAGCGGAAACAAAATGGGTGTATGAACTTGATACCCTACACCCCAAAGGGCACAATATTGAAATCGATATTCATTGCTATATAGCAAATAATTAATGCCTTTTACAGCCAACAATATGTTATGCCATTTTATTATCTCTTTATGGTTGAATACCTTCTGTCCTTTCGTCTTTTATTAATTGGAGGTGCGTAGTATGCACAACCTATATTTATATCTCTGGTAATGAGTTGGTATCTCTAAAGACAGAATCAATTATTGAGTAGGATATTAGATATTTTAGACATTATCCCTAGCTGAGTTTTATCTATTTTTATGTTATTTTATTTAATCTGGTGTATTTGATTACAAGTCATTCTATTCAATTTACCATTTTATAATTATAAGTTATCTATTTATTTATTTGTATATGGAATGATATGTCACTCATATTTATATATCTGAATATGCTTAGTGGTATACAAAGTATTTTGCACCTGGATCATCTATTTTTGCCATATATTAATGCCAATTTATCTTTTACCTTAAACTGGTGAAGTACTATCAATTAAGAGATGCATCTTGACCCGGCATAATAATGGCGTCTCTAGATGCAAATATACTGATCAATAGCAGTGGACAACTATTAATCTTTCTTGTTCTCTGGCAGACAGTCAATTACTTGCATGTAATGAGGTTTTGGATTATTGTCAATGTCAATGGGCACTCTGAGCGCTTTTTTTCATAATATGGGTTCATTCACATCACCCCCTTATTGTGTCACCTTAACTATGGTGAACTAATCAATGAGGCACCGTTGCCGTATTATTGGGATACAAACTAAAAGATTTTGCTGGTCTACTCCCCTGGGTACTCTGAGCCATATGCTTTAGGCTCAATTGCGCTGTATATGCGTCCTGTCAGCTTGGCTAGTTATGCCACTGCTGACAGTTGTATATATCTATGGCAAAATGGCGCTTCGATGTGCGCGCATGCGCAGTTGTATGGTCCTCCGGAAAATGGCGGCGATCTATTGCGCATGCGCGAATCCCGCATTTTCTCTACTTATTCATTTGGCGTCGGTCACAGAGCTGTCAGCATCCCCTCTGAAGATGTGCCTTAGCACGAAAGGCCTCAGGAGGAACTGACAGCCTGTGACGCCTCTCTATCACCCAGACCACGAGGAGGTCTGGGTGCTTGCTCTTAAAGGGTCAGTAACGTATTTCTCCACTTTTATATGTGTTTTATGGCACATTGCCAGTGATATTACTGACCTAGGTTTTAATTACTTTTATCAATCAATAAATATTTGACATACTACACCATGAGTATTTTCCCACTTCTTACCCCCCACTGAGGGGTCGGCAGACACAGCTACATATCATCCAGAGGAGGAACACCTGTACCTGGAAGGAACATGTGCCTGTGATTGATCCATTAGCCCAGCAGATCGATTGAGGACATCTCTCTCTGTGGGATATCTACATTCGTTTTGATTGGATACACGTAAACGCGCATTTCCTATGTGCGGTCGGTGAGTGCGCATTCTTGCCATTTCCCGGACCATATTTCCAGCTGTGTTCACATATTGCCTATTTTGATCATATGAACATTTAAATGTGTGTCTATAGATCGATCCTCGGTCGAACTTTTGAGGTCGAACTTTTTAACCTGTTATAAAGCGCTGCACTTTGTTTATTTTATTTATACCGAAGGTGGTTGTGATCATCTTCAGTGCTATTAGCTGCTTACTTGATTATTCTATTAGTAGCGCTCACTTTATTACATATAAACTATTTTTACCATTTGCTCATTTTCTACATATTGTAACCCAAGAAATAACGTATTCTGGAAAATAGGGGCAGATCCAGGGAAATTATTTGTCTGTATTATAAATAGGCCGTAAGGATCGGTTCCTCTGACCCGTAATAGATTTGTGTGAATTTGCTGTGCCGGCCTACGCCTCTAATGTCTTCTCACTCTTTGCAGGTCCTAAAAAGATCCACTAAAGGGAAACTACTGGACGGTGGATGTGAGCTGAATTCAGATGCCATTAAGCTACAGAATATGGGCACCTGGCAAGAAGCCTACCCTCCTGACCTGGCTCCTTATATCCTGCATGGACAGCCCTACAGATCTGTAGACTTTCACCACCCCATCTTTCAAAGGACAAAACTGTGGTCAGAGCAGATGCGGAGGCTGGTCCCTCGGCACCAACCCAACCCCCAAATATAGACCCTGCCTCAACCTTCCCAAGGATCTTATGGAATCTTCCAACTTCATATTCAAAATGTGTGGTCCCCAATGTGGTGGCCCCTCTCAGCATACACCCTCTCCTACTTTACCCCAACTTCCCATCTGGGTAACTACTTGCCTTCCTCATATTCAAGATCTACCCATGCAGAGCGGAGGGATGCCTGCTCTCACAGCTTGACACCCCAAATGCCTCCCCCACCGAGACCCTCTGAAGCCAGAATCTCCTCTTCAGAATTTCCTCCCAATAGAATGGTCTTTGGCATCCCCACAACATGGGGGCTACATGGACCCTCAAAATGTCTATGGGCAGCATTTATCTCAGGGTGGGGCATATGCAGGGTACAGACCCAATGGCTACTGATTGGCCAGTTGTAGAGACAAGGCTGGTCTTGGGCTAGTCACTTTTGTCTCAAGGACTAGCTGCACTTCAAGCCTTACCCAAGATTTTGGCACCCAACATGGCCCAGTGAAGGTGGCAACAACCATGACCTACAGTCCAAAGGCATTGCACCACATGTGTATATATCGGTCATTTTCTATTTTGCCTGTTTGTATTCACTTCAAATAAACTTAGAATTTTTACTAAAGTTGGGCACGAGTGTTGCAATTGTTCACATGTATTTATAAACTATAAAATCGGGTCTGAGATTATAAATCCCATTTCAGTCTTTGCAGATGACACCAAGCTGTGCCGGGGAATAACGTCCTTACAAGCCGACCTCAAATGCTCTGTGTAATTGGGGGACTATGGGGCCAATGAGGTTTAATGTTGATAAATGTGAGGTTCTGCACTTGGGGGCCAAGAATATGCATGCATCATACATAGGAGGTACATCTGGGAGGGGCAATGGTGGAGAAGGAACTAAAAGGGATGCTTTTTGGACGCCATGGACGTTTCCAGGCAGAAAGAACAGTAAAAATGCAGGCAGGTCGCCGGACAAAAGCAGTAGGGACAAAATGTATGTGAAATGGTTTGATACAGTAATGTTTTACTACGTTATTATAGTGAATGTCACTTTCAAGTTTCCCACCGGTTCCGGCCCCCATACATCCCGACGTCAAAGGGGACGGAACCCAGAAGACGGCATCGGCCGGAGGACATTGCCAGGAACACTGCAGGAGGGACATCGCGGGAGCGCAGGACAAGGTAAGTGACAAACATATCCTGGAGCAGCACCGCATGGTAAGCCCGAGCGTAGATCGGGGTTACCACTTCTGGTGCTGAAACTTTAACCCGAGCTGCACTCGGGAATACCGCCAGGGGAGGTTAAGACCTCATCTGGAATATGCAGTTTAGTTTTGGGCACCAATTCACAAAATGAACATTGGGGAACTAGAGAAAGTACAGAGAAGGGCAACTAAACCGATAAGAGGCATGGAGGAGATCGGCTATGGAGGAAAGATTAGAGGAACTGAATTTATTCTCTTGAGAAAAGGAGGAGATTAAGGGGGGATAGGATCTCCATGAATAATACACAAGGGGGGGGATATGATCTCCATGTATAATACACAAGGGGGGGATATGATCACCATGTATAATACACAAGGGGGGGATATGATCACCATGTATAATACACAAGGGGGGGATAAGATCACCATGTATAATACACAAGGGGGGGATAAGATCACCACGTATAATACACAAGGGGGGGATAAGATCTCCATGTATAATATATAAGGGGGGGATAAGATCTCCATGTATAATATATAAGGGGGGGATAAGATCTCCATGTATAATACATAAGGGGGGATATGATCTCCATGTATAATACATAAGGGGGGATATGATCACCATGTATAATACACAAGGGGGGGATATGATCACCATGTATAATACACAAGGGGGGATAAGATCTCCATGTATAATACATAAGGGGGGGGGGGGATATGATCTCCATGTATAATAGTGCATGCTGAAGCGCACAGAAGTCACTGTCTGCAGAGTCAATAGCTAAAGGAATGTGCCGGTTTTTGTCTGCCTGCAAACGGAATAAAGCTAATCACATCCCTTTGTTAAAAAAAACACAACACTTTGATTGCCCCAGATATTAACCCCTTCCTAAACAGTGTCATTAGTACAGTGAGTGCATATTGGCACTGATCACTGTACTAGTGTCAGTGTCAGATCCCTCTTTGCACTATCACAGTCCCACTATAAGTCTCTGATCACCGCCATTACTAGTATAAAACAAAATCCAGTATATATACACCATCATTTGTAGACGCTATAACTTTCACCTAAACCAATACACTTTGGTTGAGTTTTTTTTTTTTTTTTTTTTTAACAGACATGCAGCTTTTGACCAAAAAGTGTTTTTGAATTTTTTTTATTGGATATATTTTATAGCAAAAAGTATTGTTAGTTAAAAAAAAATTCAATCTGTTTATAGCATAAATAAAAAACCCAGAGGTGATCAAATATCACCAAAAGAAAGCTGTATTTGTGTAGGAAAAAAAAAAATTCCATTTGTGTACAGTGTTGCATGACTGCACAGATGTCAAAGTAGCGCAGTGCCGAATCGCAAAAAAAAAAAAAATGCCCTGGTCATGAAGGGGGTAAAATCTTCTGGAGGTCAAGTGGGTAAAGGGCCTCACAGCAGACCATGCATACTGTATCAGAGCAAAAGCCATGAGGCCAAAAAGGAATTGCCTGCAGACCTCAAAGACCTTATTGCAAGGCACAGATCTGAGGAAGGCTACAAAAAAAAAAAATGTTCTGCTGCACTGAAGGTACCCAAGAGCACAGTGGCCTCCATAATTCTCAAATGGAAGAAATTTGGCACAACCAGGACTCTTCCATGAGCTAGTTGAACAGCCAAACTGAGCAATCACAGGAAAAGAGAAGAGCCTTAGTAGGAGAGGTGACCAAGAACCCGATGGTCACTCTGACTGAGCTCCAGAGTTCCTGTGTGGAGATGGGACAAAGTTCCAGAAGGACAACCATCACTGCAGTCCTACACCGACCTGGGCTTTATGGCAGAATTTCTAGACGGAAGCCTCTCCGCAGGGCAAAGCACATGAAAGCCGGCTTGGAGTTTGCAAAACAGCACCTGAAGGACGCTCAGACTGTAAGGAACAAGATTCTCTGGTCTGATGAAACCAAGACTGAACTGCTTGGCCTCAATTCTAAATATTATGTCTGGAGGAAACCAGGCATCACCTGCCAAATACCACCCTAACTGTCACGGTCTGGGTCAGGTTCAGAGAAGAGTTGCTATAACAGTGAAAGGCTTACCTGAAACCAGCAGAATAGGTACACAGGCAGGTCACCCTGGGAAATGACGCAGGCTCACCTGAGGTGCGGGGTCTAAGCACTAACTGGTTTTCACCAGAGCTCCTAATGGTGGAGATGGATTTGGCTGCGTGTTGGTACCAGGTCGCAGATCTCAGGATCACCCCACCAGGGAATGAGCAAGCCAGAATCCAATATCAGATCGAACAGGTTGGGGATCAAGCAGAAGTGGAGTCAGTCAACAAGCCAAGGGTCGGTCAAACAGTAGTAGATGAGGATGAGGCAGAATTGTAGTCCAGGAACAAGCCAAAAGGTTGGTAGCGAAGGTATAGATGGCAGCAGGAGAGAAGCAGGTTATTGGCTGGAGAAGGCACAATAATTTGCCAAACAGGAAATGCAGACACATGGCTTTTATCAGGAAGTTCATGGGAGGAGTAAGGGGTTCAAGATAAACAAGGTCAAGGTAGGATCATCCAAATTGTCAAGGGAGCTGTCCAGCATTTCAGGTGGCTCAGCAAGAAGAAACTTTGCTTCTCACCACAGAAGGCCCAGGGTTGGAACCCAGGCTCTGACAGTACTCCCCTCCTCACAGGAGGTCCCCTGGATGTCTTAGACCAGGCTTGTGGGGAAACCTCTGGTGGAATTCTCCTCTTACCATATCCTTCCCATTGGGCAAGGTATTGCAATTTTCCTCTAAACATCCTAGAGTCAAGAATCTTCACCACATTCTTCTTCACCCTGTACCTCAACAGGTGGAAGAATTTTTCCAGAGAAAGGATTTTCATGAAATGGTTTGAAAAGTGATACATGAAAAACAGGGTGAATCTTCATACTGTCATGAAGTTTTAAGTGAAAGGTGACTGGGTTGATCTGAGCAGAAATCTGGAAAGGTCCCACAAAACCTTTTGGCCCAACTTTGCAGATGGAACATGAACCTTCAGATTTTTGGTAGATAGCCAAACCTTGTCGCCCACATGAAAAGGTGGGAAGTGATCTGCGATGGCTGTCGGCAGCCCTTTGATAACATTCCTGAGCCTCCCCCAAGGTCTCAATCAACTTCGCCTGAATCTCCTGCAATGTAGTTAATCTGTTGGCAACAGCAGGAATTTGAGTTGCGATAGGGAGATCATGAATAAAAACTGGATGATACCCCTTATAGAGGAAAAAAAGGGCTTTGGCAGGTGGAGCTATGTTCAGCATCATTATAGGCAAACTCTGCTGTAGGTAGATAGTCCACCCAGTCATCCTGAAGATAACTGACAAAACACCGAAGGTACTGTTCCAAAGTTTGATTGGTCCTCTCGGTCTGACCATTAGACTGGATGAAAAGCAGAGGACAGGTTAACTGTTACCCCTAAAGCTGAACAAAAACTTTTCCAAAATTTTGATGTAAACTGTACTCCTCTGTCAGATACCACATCATCAGGAATTCCATGTAATTTAACAACATCTCGAACCATCAACTCCGAAGTTTGTTCAGCAGAAGGTAACCCCTTAACAGGTATGAGATGAGCCAATTTAGTAAGGCGGTCGACGACTACCAAGATAGTAGTCATTTCTTTTGAGGGAGGTAATTAGACTACAAAGTCCATAGAAATTGACTCCCAAGGTCTTGATGGAACAGGAAGTGGCCGGAGCAACCCCAAAGGAGAAGCTTGGGGTGTCTTATGACGTGCCTTCTATATATCCTTCTTATAGCTAGGCCACCAGAAGGTAATCATTTTTTGAAATCCCAAAATGTCCCGCCAGTTTGGAGTCATGAACTAATTTGAGGACTTCCACCCAAGCAGACTCAGGTACATAGAGACGGTATGCTAGAGTTTAAAAGCCGTTCTTGTACTCAAGGTTAATGCCCCTAGGAGGATCACTGAGAAGTGGGTCATTCTCATACCCCTCTTTGAGAAGACTCAAGAATGTCTTTGGCCCCTAGGAAGTGCTTTTGAGTTAAGATTGAACATTTGGAGTTGCCCTCCTCGGGAAGCTCAGACAGCATCCTTGATAAGGCATCGGCCTTACCATTCCTCGATCCAGGTCGATATATAATAAAATTGAATCTGGAAAATAAAGACCAATGTGCTGGTCTAGAATTCAATCTCTTGGCCGAGTGAATGAATTCCAGATTTTTATGGTCAGTGAGAACAGTTACAGGATGATTAGCCCCTTCTAGCAGATGCCTCCATTTAGAAAAGTCTCTTAATTGCAAGTAGCTCTTTATTTCCAATGTCGTAATTCCTTTTGGCTGCGGACATCAAACGAGAAAAGTAGGCACAAGGATGAAGCTGCATTTTTTCATCACTTCGCTGAGACAATAGCTCCCACGGCAGAATTGGAAGTATTCACTTCCACTATAAAGGGTAGTTCAGGATCGGGATGTACCAAAATTGGTGCAGAAGTGAAAAGAGTTTTCAGCTTTTCAAATGCAGCCTGTGCCTCAGGGGTCCACACGAAGGGTACCCCTTCCTTTGTCAGCTGTGTGATTGGAGCAATCACTTTAGAAAAGTTTTTTACATTTTCTGTAGAAGTTGGCAAACCTGACGAAACATTGAATTTCCTTAAGATTTCCAGGTGCTGACCAATCTAGCACTGCTTTGATCTTATCGGGATCCATGCTCACTCCCTCTGGAGAAATGATATAGCCTAAGAACTGGATCTGGATTTGTTCAAACTCACATTTCTCCAATTTAATGTAAAGTCCATCCTTCCTTAGTCTTTCAAAGACAATGCAAACATGTTTGCGCTGCTCCTCCCAATTATCGGAAAAGATAAGGATATCATCCAGATAAGCAATTACAAATTGGTCCAACAGATCACGAAAAACATTGTTGATGAAATGCTGAAACGTTGCAAAGTCCAAAACAGCATAACCAAGGATTCGAAATGCCCATACCTGGTTCTGAAGGCGGTTTTCTATGAGTCTCCCTGACAAAGGACAATGTTATATGTCCCTCGTAAATAAAGTTTTGTAAAGATCATGGCAGAACAAAGTCTTTCCAAGATTTCAGAGATCAGGGGTAATGGATAACGGTTTTTAATGATTTTATTCATGTCTCTGTAGTCAATGCATGGACGCAAGGTGGAGTCTCTCAATGAAGAGCAGGGCTGCTCCTGCAGATGTTGAGTGTCTAATAAAGCCCTTCTCATTGATCCACACTGAGTACTTTTAATTCAGGTTCTGACAGATTGAAAAGGTGGCCAAAAGGGCATTTCTGCCCCTGGGAGCAGCTCAATGGGGACAATCATATGGGCGATGAGGGGGTAATTGATCAGCATTTTTCTTGTCATCGACATCCCGGAACTCATGGTATTGTGGGGACAAGTTGTCATATGACTGGATAGCCACTATATCACTTTGCGATTCCTTAGCTGGTGACAAACTTGGTCGGCAAAGTTTCTTACCATATTTTTCACAGTGGGGGGGGGGATGTAAAATCTATAGTCCGTGCTCCCCAGTTGATGGAAGGATTGTGAGTGGAGAACCAAGGAATGCCCAGGATGATGGGAAACTTGGGTGACATAATCAGCTGAAAGCTGATGGTCTCCCCTGAAACTGTTTGAGGCTGACCATTGTGAACCGTCTTATGGGTAACAGGTCCTGAAGATAAGGGTGACCCATCAACTGTCTCCATATCAATAGGGGTAAATGTATTTCATGCTTCAAATATTGTTGTGGGCAAATTCTATATCCATAAAGTTCCCCCCAGCCCCGGAGTCCAGCATAGCTGAGCAGGAGATGTCACGGCCCTCAGATACAAGTTTAATGGGGATGACAAAAAACTCTAAGCCAGTCTGTCTCTCCACTGATTCCTGAAGAGAATTTAGTGAACACTAAATTCTCTTCAGGAATCAGTGGAGAGACAGACTGGCTTATAGAGTTTATTTGTTCAGGCTCAATCACAGCAATTGTTCTAACTTTGGTCATTATGCAATTAATTGTCCTAACAGAGTCTTCACAATATAGACACAAGTTCTCTGAAAGTCTTCTCTCTCTCCTGAATGGAAATGGACCTCTTGATAGCATCAACCTGCATAGGCTCGGGAGCAGGGGCGGACTGACCATTTGGAAACTCGGGCACTGCCCGAGAGCCCGGGGTCAGCAGGGGGCCCCATGAGATGCCCCTGCTACCTTTTTCATAGGTTTTTTTTTGAGTTTGGGCAAGGACACAGGGGCCCCATGATCCCCTATTGCCCAGGGGCCCCCATGAGTTGTCAGTCCGCCCCTGCTCGGGAGTGTTAGAACCAAAGCCAAAAAGGTTGGTAGCGAAGGTATAGACGGCAGCAGGAGAGACAAGCGGGATATTGGCTGGAGAAAGGCACAATAATCTGGCAAACAGGAAATACAGAGACATGGCTTTTATCAGAAAGTTCATGGGAGGAGCAAGGGGTTCAAGGTTCAAGATAAACAAGGTCAAGGTAGGATCATCCAAATAATTGTCAAGGGAGCTGTCCAGCATTCCAGGTGGCTCAGCAAGAAGAAACATTGCCTCTCACCACAGAAGGCAGAGGTTCAAACCCAGGCACTGACAAAGCTTGTCCGAATCCAAGTCACTGATCGCTGCCATTACTAGTAAAAATAGTTTACAATTGGCTATATATATATATATAGGGATTTTTTTTTAAACACTTTCACCTAAATCAATTAATTTACATGCATTGGGATTGTTAGCAAAGATATGGAGCAGAATACATTTTGGCCTAAATTTATGGCGAAATTGGATTTAAAATTTTACTGGACATGTTTAATAGCAAAAAGTAAACAAATATTGTTTTCTCAAAATTGTCTGAGGCGTTTGTAATCTGAGGTACGCCTGTACTTGGCACAACATTTTTGATTTTACCAAAAGATGTGCGTAATTTCTATTGTAAAGCGCTGAGCAAACTGTTGCCGCTATATAAATCCTGTATAATAATAATAATAATAATAATAATAATAATAAATAGATGTGTGTATTATACTGGGTTTGTGCATTTTCTCCTGAAAATTTGCATTTGATAAATGGCTATTATGTGACATAAAAACAACCACCGTTTTATTCTCCTGGGCCTCTTTCAGAAAATATAGAATATTTGGGGGGTTCTAAGTAATTTTCTAGGAAAAAAAATTTAAAAATGTGAGAAATGTAAAAATTGCTTTGGGCAGCAAGTGGTAAAGTCTACATGATCTGTCCACCCAAGACTGCCCTGTCCATAGGGTGACAACGCTGATGCAGTTCATACCATTGCAGTGCAGAAAAGTACAGCATGCTGCGTTTTTCCACACCGCAAATGCACAAAAACTCATCACAGTGCACATAGAAACCAAAGGAAAGAAGTGACCTCACAGGTCAAAGGCAGTTAGAAAAGCATGCATCAAATGCATGTAAAAACATACAACTGCATGCATATGTACAAGGAAAAAAGGCGCAGTTACATGCAGTTTCTGGTGTGAATGGGCCCTGAAAAACTGCATCATGTATGTCATTTTTCATTTTCCCTGGAGATCCACTTTTTCTGATCCAAGAAATGATCCTGCAGCCCTGGGGAAGGAAGGGTTTTTCTCAAATGGCAAAGTTGCTCCAGTTCTGCCTCCTCTGGACCAAAACCCTTTAAATTGGTGGCCAGTGTAGACGTGTCCCCCTACAGTGGTGGCCAGTGGAAAGTTACCCCATGGCAGCTTTTGGGGGATCCCTTGTTGTATATTAGGCTAATCATGGCAGGAAAAGTGATGGTGTTTTGAGATATCATTCCCCTCCCCCATTGATGGTGGTGTTGCATAGGTAAAATGTCATTCCATCAATTCCCCATACACAGCAGTCTTTGTTCAACCTTTTTCCATTCATGGTGACCTTGAACACTATTTTAAAGTAGAACTAAAGGCAAAACTTTTTTTCCCCCCCAATTTTGGATGGAGTAAAGGCAGGTTATAACTTCTGTAAGTTTATTTTTTGCCATCTGTGTCCCATTGGCGAGATTTCCCTTTACTTCCTGTCCCATAGCCAAATAAAGTAGGAGGAAATCCCTAAAAATTAAAAAAAGGAATTCCTTGGGTCCCCTGGGTTACCAGCACTAATGTCCCCCATTGGAAGATTCCTCTAATATGACTTTTCTGGGGACATGATAGAGAGATTCCCCCCCTTGTCCTGATCACTAATGGGGACACAGAAAGCTATAGAACCTGATGGGGGTTCTAATCCCCCCCCACGGTATCCAAACCTAAAATAAAAGTTTTACCTTTAGTTATACTTTCAGTCTCAAGGCACCAGAGTCTAAACCGTGGCTTACAAAGCCTTCCACAACACTGCCCCTAGATACATCGCCATCCTCATCCGCAGGCATCGCCCAAATCACCCGCTCCGCTCCTCCCAAGACTTCATCTCTAGCTCCCTCATCACCTCCTCCCACGCTCACCTCCAGGACTTCCCCAGAGCCAACCCTATCCTCTGGAACTCTAAACCAGTATGTCCGGTCAGCCCCCACCTTGTCTGCCTTTACGGGATCTTTGAAAACTCACTTTTTCAGGGAAGCCTACCCCCACCTCCACCTAAGAACTGTACTTGAATCACCTCCAGCAGATCATCCCGCTCAGCCATCACCTTTTGTATCCCCTCCCCCTTCCTTTGGATTGTAAGCTCCTTGAGCCAGGCCCTCCTATTCCTTCTGTACTGAATTGTATTGTATTGTCTCCCTTATATTGTAAAGCGCTGAGCAAACTGTTGGCGCTATATAAATCCTGTATAATAATAAATCATATCTTTCAAATACCTTTGTCTAAAAGCATAAGCACTACGTGACAAAGAGGGGATCATTCCCCACATAACCTGCACTGAGAATTGTTTTAAAGTGTTTCCATATCCAGGATCTGATCTTTTCCTTCTTTCTAAATGAGGTAAGACTGGCTGCCTGGACCTTCACAGATCTCCAAGAACATCATGGAGTCCTCATCCATGCAGGTTCAATGCATAGATCATGGATCAGGACACTGATTTGAACAAGCTCCCTGCACAGGTTTGCACAATACACCTGTCCATCCTACGTGGGTGAAAACAACCCCTCACACAGGTGTACAGATAGATATGATCAAGTGAATGAGGCCAAAAAAAGTGGCTGCACTGGTCACATGATTGGCTTTATGAAGTGATGCCAGTCCCAGAACTACGACAGCTCCATTAGAGGTCAGTCCACCACTGCTCACAGAACCCTTAGCAACCTCTGGAGGAACCCTGATTGAGAAAGGCTGATCTAGCAGTTTAGACATTGGATAAAAAGGGAAACTATTGAAAGGTCTATTTGTCAGATCAAAAAAAAGGGGGACAGCTTGGAATGACCAATGAACAGAGAGATTAGATACTAACACATGAATTGTACAAAAAGAAGGACTGTTGCCAGCTCTGTCTTCTTTGGTGCACCTGAAACTAAACCCCCCTATATGTCACACCTTAGTATTTTACCATAGGCGCTCATTATGAAGTGAAGGAAAAATTAATCTTAAGTTGTCACTGAAACATTTGTCTCCATTGGAAGATTTCCCTTGGCCTCTGGCTCTGGTGAGGACTTCTGCTGATAATGTCCACCAATCAGTGGATGAAATTCTGACCTGAAGTCATTGGCCCACCTGCTTCCATTGTGGGGTGCCACTAAATTAGTGGGGATGATTTGGCCTCTACCTTGAGATCTGTGGGTAGCATTAGAAGCCTTTTCATATTGCTTCTAAGCCAACACCACCACATACAATACTCCTTGGTTCTTTGCTGGTATTATTTCCATAATTAAAGTTTCTCTATGGCCACAATTCATTTTGAGGAATCCGTCCCCCAGCCCTTGTGTGAGGAACGTCTAAGCGTTCCTGTTCCATCATGGCTGCTGGTCTCATTCCAACATTCTGGTTTTGACTGATGAAGACCCAGCTCAAGGGTCAGTCAAATCATTTTTCAAGGCCCTGGGTTTACTCTATGATGATCCTGACCGTGGGCACTCGGCAGAAACTAACCTTAGGTCAGTATGTCAGGGTAAAACGCACCACTGAGCAATACGGTTCTGATTTCTGCCACTGGTCACCTGACTCAGGGTGGAATGATCCAGCTCTAACAGGCCAGTTCAGGTTAGACTTATCAGACTCAATGACTCCTTAGTACACTATCCTGAACCAAGGTCATTGAATGAATCCATGCAAGTAACCATCCGTATAGACAGACGTTTAGAGGAGAGGTTTGTTCCTCATTGCCTCATAGTACTCCACTTCTCCATCAGACCTTCTGGGTCCTTTCAACCTCTCCAAGAGGAGGAACCCATTCAAGTTGGCATTACTCATTTGTCCCCTGGGGAAAAGGCTAGAAGAGGATCCCAGGGACTATACTGCTTATACTGTGGGAAGACATTTGCCAGGAGGAAGGATCCAAGCTAGATCCCTCCTTCCAGATACAAGAGCCCTGTTGGAGTTGTGTCCTGCACTTATGGGTGGTAGGGAGGAGGGTTATCAACAGTGAAAACAGTCCAAGTGGTTACAGTGGCTTCCCTGGTGACAACACTGCATGAAAATTACTTAAGACCAAAAAGCATTTCCAACCTGCAGGAGGAAGGCCCTGGCATTTTCAATGAATTTCCCTTTTTGGATATAATTATACTCTGACACTATAAACCTGGAAAATCATGATGTGAAAGAAAGCCGAAAAAAAAAAAAAGTCTTTCAACTTCCTAGCTTTGAGAAAGTCTACTCTTATGGGTGGATAAATCAAAGAAATAAATATATGCACTGCTCAAAAAAAAAAAATTAAAGGAACACTTGTTGATCAGAGTCTAGCATCAAGTCAATGAAACTCCTGGGATATGGATCTGGTCAGGTAAGTAGCAGAGGGGGTTGTTAATCAGTTTCAGCTGCTTTGGTGCTCATGAATTTAACAGGTGCACTGGATGGGTAACAATGAGCCGACCCCCAAAACAGGAATGGTTTTACATGTGGAGGCCACTGACTTTTTTACTATTCATCTTTTGTTTTTCACTAGTTTTGCATTTGGCTAGGGTCAATGTCACTATTGGTAGCATGAGGGCCATACTTGGACCCTACAGAGGTTGCACGGGCAGTCCAACTCCTCCAGGATGGCACATCAATACAGGCCATTGCCAAAAGGTTTACTGTGTCTCCCAGCACAGTCTCAAAAGCACGGAGGAGATTCCAGTAGACAGGCAGTTACTCTAGGAGGGCTGGACGGGGCCATAGAAGAACCCTACAAAATGTCCTCCAGCAGGCCACTGGTGTGAATGTCTGACCAAACAATCAGAAACAGACTTCATGAGGGTGGCCTGAGGGCCCGACGTCCTCTAGTGGGCCCTGTGCTCACTGCACGGCACCATAGAGCTGGATTGGCATTGGCCATTGTACAATCACATTGTAGCGTGGATGGTGACCCTGAAGCTGACTACCTGTGCGGGAATCTGATTGGAACCCCATTCCTGTGCAAATCACATGCAATGTCTGTGTGCAGGGCTGCCATTAGAAACAATGGGCCCCGCACAGCCAACCTGACAGGGGCTGACAGCCATTTGTATGGCTCAAATCACATCTGCACCAAAAAAATTCAATGCATTTGTAATTATTAACTGGATAAAAGTTATTTTAAAAAAAAAAACCATAAAATAAAAAAACCTTATTCAAAAGAATAATATTTGCAACCTTGAAAGTACTTCCAAATTCAAGGATGGAAGCCTTGAGTGAGTCTAACAAAAGGCATCCTAAGCCTGGTAAAGGTGTCAGCAAAATGTTTGACAAAAAGGGAGGAAAATGTAAGGTCAAATAAAAATGTCTTTAGTATAAATTAAAATTAGGCATGTGATATACAAATCAATCAATAAATGAATAAATCAAACACTCTGGCCACAGGTATATACACTTCCATAATGTAGTTCATGCAGATTATACACATGGGAGCAGCATATTGTCTACACAACATATACATATCAATCACCCACCTCCATTGAATGGAGGGATGGGGACCCTCTGCAGAATGAGAGGCGACACCCTATTCTCATAAAAGGGGACATTTACATCATAAAACCAGGGTGGGGCAACCCCCAGACTTCCAACACCTGACAAAAAAAAAAAAAAAAAGAAAAGAAAAAGGGGGGGGGGGGGGGGGGGAGGTTGTCCACAGTCTCTGGAATCGCCTCTACATGCCTGTCTGACCCCACCAACTTGGACAGAATTCTGCCAGACATCGAGAACTGCCCTGGAGAGGCCAGTGGAGACCCCAAAGCCCCCCCCCCCCCCCGAGTCAAATGACGAGCACAGCAAGAAAAGCAAAAAGAAGAATTATCAAAGATACGCCAAACCACCATACTCCTACATGGCCATGACTGCCATGGTGATCCAGAGCGCCCCCGGGAGGAAGCTCAAACTTCCCAGGTAACTAACCCCCCATTATGGGACTTCTTGGGGCTTTACTGCAGCTAGGGGCAGGGGAAGGGGGGGGGGGGGGGGACATTGAGACCAGCTCAGAATAAGGACCAGTCAGAGGGGAAAATCTTTATTTTTGGCAAAAAATTTAAGAAAATGAGCCTCCGGTAGGCCAACAAAAGGCAGAAAAGAATTTACCAATATGTATTAAAAATAGAAGTTCAAGGAGTAGGGTGAATTTCTTATATAAACTGTAAATATATTTTTAATTTAGTCCTCTGGCTGCCTCTGTTATATCTGCAGCATATAAACTCAGGCTGAATTCAAGGGGAGAAAAAAAAAAAAAATTAAAAAAAAACCTCACACAGACATTCATTTACAAAAATGATTTGGTTTTTTTTATGGTTTGTATTTGTTGTTCGTGTGATTTGTGTTTTTCAAATTTGTGGGTTTTCCAAATTTTTTTTACTCTATTTTTTCTGCCTTCTTCATATTGTGTTTTGAGAGTAGAGTTGATAAAATTGAACAGATGTGACGAATACATAATGACTGCAGCTAAAGCGTTCTTATTGGTAGACATTTGCGGTTCGTTTATGAAGGAATTGGAATTCTGCCAAAATGTTATTCAAAGATTCAGATTACTTTCAGGATGTATCCAAATCACAATAATAATGAATTTCACTATACAAAATAAATTCATTTGTTTCATTTGGATGACATGATGCAACAGTTTGTGCCTTTTGTTAATGTTGAAAGCATTTGAATTATTGTAACATAAGGAATAATTTGAATTCATTTAGTTTTTGGGGTTTTTTTTGCAATAACATTTTAAAAAATGCGCTACATATAAAAAACAAACATATTGCAATAAATATGGTAAGGTAAAAAAAGTGAAATAAGATGAGTACTGCTTATTGTGTTTGGGTTGGAGGGAGGTGGATCCATCAGAATCTCTAAATCAAAACAAATGAACCCAAAGTTCATCCATTTGTTACTTTTGGATGCACATGACTCCACTGTCAGCCAATGAGATCATTTCATTTCACTTTGTGGGTTGGAATAGCAGATGACTGCATAAATAATCTCCAAAAATGACAAAGTAACACATTAAAAACAAATATAGCCAATCTTCCGAAAATCTGAAGCAATTCAGAAAAATGAACATACGAAACAAATCCGAATATACAAAAATTCCAAAAACAAATGATTCTAATGTAACCAATATGATGAAATGATTACATAACGAATAAATCCGAAAAGGACATTTTTTTTGTCGTGCACCTCTCCACTTATTGGGCTTAGCCAGCAGTGCCGGGACAAGGTCATCAAGATCCCAGGGCGAGCGTGCCAAATAGCGCCCTCCCCACCAAGATATATGAGCATTAGGTGTCAGCAAAAATGCCCCCACAAAAAACCCCCACACAGTTTACTAGGCTTCAGTTATGAATGAACACAGTGAGTGATCAGTACAGATCACTTGGGTTCATTCAGGAATGGAAGAGGCTGGTAAATTACTGGAACTGATCCCCTGTATGTTTCTCTCTGCAGCATCTGATTGCCAGCTCTGGGGCAGGGGGTGGGGAGAGGAGGAGAACCCAACTTCCAGCTGCTGCGGAGACATACAGGGGATTGGTCCCAGTAATTGCAGCATTAACCCTTCCTGCCCACATCTGATTCACCCAGCTGCCTGGGTCCCCCTGCAGGCCTGGGCCCCATACAGGAGGGCTGGTAGTACCGCCTTATCCACGGCCCTGTCTGGAACAAGTCTGCCCATTCTCCTCTGAACACCAACATCAACAAGGCATTTTCCTCCACACAACTGCCACTCACTGCACATTTTTTTTTCGGACCATTCTCTGTAAACCCTAGAGATGGTTGTACGTGAAAATCCCTGTAGATCAGCAGTTTCTGAAATACTCGGAGCAGCCTGTCTGGTGCCAACAACCATACCATGTTCAAAGCCACTAAAATCCCCTTTCTTCCCCATTCTGATGCTCAGTTTGAACATCAGCAAGTCGTCTTCACCACGTCTAGATGCCTAAATGCTGCCTTGTGATTGGCCGATTGGCAGTTTGTGTATAAATACAATAATTTACGAGGTTCCCTCATGGCAGTGATTTGCAACCATTGGGCTGTGACCTCCCTCGCCTTGACCAAGCTGCTAACCCCTTGACCACAGTGCTACCAAACCTCCCAAGCAGGAGGGGAACATCCTTTAAATTGTTCTTTTCATGATCAACATTTGTTTAACTCAATTATATTTACAGTCATGGCCGAAATTGTTGGCACCCTTGATATTTCTCCAGGAAATCATGTATTTCTCACGAAACGTATTGCATTAACACATGTTTTGCTATACACATGTTTATTCCCTTTGTGTGTATTGGGACAAAACAAAAAAAGGGAGGAAAGAAAGCAAATTCGACATAATGTCACACAAACCTCCAAAAATGGGCTGGACAAAAGTATTGGCACCCTTTCACAACTGCGGATAAATAAGAATGTTACAAGCATGTGATGCTCCTGTAAACTCACCTGGGGCAAGTAACAGGTGTGGGCAATATAGAAATCACACCTGAAAGCAGATAAAAAGGAGAGACGTTCACTTAACCTTTGCATTGTGTGTCTGTCTGTGCCACACTAAGCATGGACAACAGAAAGAGGAGACGAGAACTGTCTGAGGACCTGAGAACCAAAATTGTGGCAAAATATCAACAATCTCAAGGTTACAAGTCCATCTCCAGAGAACTAGATTTGCCTTTGTCCACAGTGCGCAACATTATCAAGAAGTTTGCAACCCATGGCACTGTAGCTAATCTCCCTGGTCGTGGACGGATGAGGAAAATTGATGAAAGATTGCAACGCAGAATAGTCCGGATGGTGGATAAGCAGCCCCAAACATGTTCCAAAGACATTCAAGCTGTCCTGCAGGCTCAGGGAGCATCAGTGTCAGCGCGAACTATCCGTCGACATTTAAATGAAATGAAACGCTATGGCAGGAGACCCAGGAGGACCCCACTGCTGACACAGAGACATAAAAAAGCAAGACTACAGTTTGCCAAAATGTACTTGAGTAAGCCAAAAGCCTTCTGGGAAAACGTCTTGTGGACAGATGAGACCAAGATAGAGCTTTTCGGTAAAGCACATCATTCTACTGTTTACCGAAAACGGAATGAGGCCTACAAAGAACAAAACACAGTACCTACGGTAAAATATGGTGGAGGTTCAATGATGTTTTGGGGTTGTTTTGCTGCCTCTGGCACTGGGTGCCTTGACTGTGTGCAAGGCATCATGAAATCTGAGGATTACCAAAGGATTTTGGGTCGCACTGTAGGGCCCAGTGTCAGAAAGCTGGGTTTGCGTCCAAGATCCTGGGTCTTCCAGCAGGACAATGACCCCAAACATACGTCAAAAAGCACTCAGAAATGGATGGCAAAGAAGCGCTGGAGAGTTCTGAAGTGGCCAGCAATGAGCCCAGATCTAAATCCCATTGAACACCTGTGGAGAGATCTTAAAATTGCTGTTGGGAAAAGGTGTCCTTCCAATAAGAGAGACCTGGAGCTGTTTGCAAAGGAAGAGTGGTCCAAAATTCCGGGTGAGAGGTGTCAGAAGCTTATTGATGGTTATAGGAAGCGACTGATTTCAGTTATGTTTTCCAAAGGGTGTGCAACCAAATATTAAGTTAAGGGTGCCAATACTTTTGTCCAGCCCATTTTTGGGGTTTTGTGTGACATTATGTCATATTTGCTTTTCTGCCTCTGTTTTATATTTGTTCCAATACATACAAAGGGAATAAACATGTGTATAGCAAAACATGTGTTAATGCAATACCTTTTTTGTGTGAAATACTTGATTTTCAGGAAAAATATCAAGGGTGCCAACAATTTCGGCCATGACTGTATTTACATTAGAATTGCAAAAAACAGTGAAAGGTAAAGTAATACATCACCCTGCAGACTCAGGGAGAGGTACATCAGATTTCACCCAAAACATTACCCATTTTTGTGGTCCTGCTGATACGTGAGCGAGATGGTTGGGTGGGAAGAACGCTCCTTACACTTGTGCTCACTGGGAGGAATGTCCCCCCTTAGAGAAAGCTAAGATCGATGGTGTCAGTGGGAAGAAAATTGTGAAAAGTATCCCCCCTACAGGTGATGTAGGTTCTGACCAGGGGTCCCCAAACTTTGCAAACAAAGGGCCAGTTGACAGTCCTTCGGACTGCATGTTTAAATGCGTTATTACAAAATATAAGAAAAATATTTAAAAAAAAAAAAAAACACATTTCAAACGACTTTTTTTATGAGTTAAAAATCTTATATATTTTTAAATATATTCAGATTTTTTTTTACAAATAAGTCATATTTTTTACATATAATATTTTGAAATATATTGAATGCGGCCAAAAGTGTAGCATTTCAAATATATGTCAATATATTTGGGAAGAATATTTAAAATATATTTCAAATGTATTTTTCTTCCATGTGGGTGGAGCCCGGTATTCTAGCACAGCAGGAGTCAATTTCAGCCAACCAGGGAGCCCCCTTACACACTCGATAGGGGACCCAGCTATTCCCCACTCTATATAAAGCAAAGAAGAGTGCTGGACAGAGTTCTACTTTACCAAACTATTTTTAACATTCGCTCATTTTCTACATATTGTAACCAAAGAAAAAAAAAAAAAAAAAAAAAACCAACCTGTTTTGGAGAAGGGCAGATCCGGGGAAATTATTTGTCTGTATTATAAATAGGCCGTAAGGATCGGTTCCCCTGACCCGTAATAGATTTGTGTGAATTTGCTGTGCCGGCCTACGCCTCTAATGTCTTCTCACTCTTTGCAGGTCCTAAAAGATCCACTAAAGGGAAACTACTGGACGGTGGATGTGAGCCGAATTCCTGCTGACGCCATGAAGCTACAGAATACGAGAGTCACCCGGCAAGAAGCCTACCCTCCTGACCTGGCCCCTTATATCCTGCATGGACAGCCCTACAGATCTGTAGACTTTCACCACCTCAATCTTTCAAAAGAAATCTTTGTGGTCAGAGCAGATGAGGAGGCTGGTCCCTCCGTGCCAACCCCCAAACATAGATCCTGCCTCAACCTTCCCAGCGATCCTATGGAACCTTCCAACATCATATTCAAAATGTGCGGCCCCCAATGTGGTGGCCCCTCCCAGCATACACCCTCTCCTGCTTTACCCCAACTTCCCCTCTGGGTAACTACTTGCCTTCCTCGTATTCCAGCTCCACCTATGCAGAGTGGAGGGATGCCTGCTCTCACAGCTTGACACCCCAAATGTCTCCCCCACCGAGACCCTCTGATGCCAGAATCTCCTCTTCAGAATTCCCTCCCAATAGAACAGGTGACATCTTTGACATCCCCGTGTATCCACAACATAGGGGCTACATGCACCCTCAAAATGTCTATAGCCAGCATTTATCTCAGGGTGGGGCGTACTCAGGGTACAGACCCAATGGCTACTGAATGGCCAGTTGTTGAGACAAGGCTGGTTTTGGGCTAGTCACTTTTGTCTCAAGGACTAGCTGCACTTCAAGTCTTACCTGAGATGTTGGCACCCAACGTGGCACATGGCCCAGCAAAGGTGGCAACAACCATGACCTACAGTCCAAAGGCATTGCACCACATGTGTATATATCGGTCATTTTGTATCTTGCCCTGTTCCTCTCTGGGTAGCTACATATCTTCCACATATTCAAGCTCTACCCATGCGTAGCGGAGGGATGCCTGCTCTCACAGCTTGACACCCCAAATGCCTCCCCCACCGAGACCCTCTGAAACCAGAATCTCCTCTTCAGAATTCCCTCCCAATAGAACAGGTGACATCTTTGACATCCCCGTGTATCCACAACATGGGGGCTACATGCACCATCAAAATGTCTATGGCCAGCATTTATCTCAGGGTGGGACGTACTCAGGGGTATAGACCCAATGGCTACTGATTGGCCAGTTGAGACAAGGCTGGTCTTGGGCTAGTCACTTTTGTCTCAATGACTAGCTGCACTTCAAGCCTTACCTGAGATGATGTTGGCACCCAACGTGGCACATGGCCCAGCGGAGGTGGCAACAACCATGACCTACAGTCCAAAGGCATTGCACCACATGTATGAGATATAGATATATATAACCGTCATTTTCCATCTTGCCTGTTTGTATTCACTTCAAATAAATTAGAATTTTTTTTTACTAAAGTTGGGCACGAGTGTTGTAATTGTTCCCATGTATTTATAAACCATATGGGGTCTGAGATTATAAATCCCATTTCAGTCTTTGCAGATGACACCAAGCTGTGCCGGGGAATAACGTCCTCACAGGATGTCTCCAACTTACAAGTCGACCTCAATGCTGTGTAATTGGGGGACTATGGGGCCAATGAGGGTTAATGTTGATAAATGTGAGGTTCTGCACTTGGGGGCTAAGAATATGCATGCATCATACATACTGGGGGGGGGGGGGGGTCAATGGTGGTGAAGGATCTGGGAGTTCTGGTAAATCACAAGCATAATAATGGCATACAATTCCAAACTACGGTTTCTAAAAGCGAGAAATCCTCTCTTGTATTAGGAAAGGTATAGCCTCCAGAGAGAGATTTCCCCCCCCCCCCCCCCACGGGTACAAATCATTTGGAATACCTCATCCAGAATATGCAGTTCAGTGATGGGCTCCAATTCACAAAAAGAGCATTGGGGAACTGGAGAAAGTACAGAGAAGGGCAACCAAACTGATAAGAGGCATGGAGGAGATCAGCTATGAGGAAAGATCAGAGGAACTGAATTTATTCTCTTGAGAAGAGATTAAGGGGGGGAGCTATGATCTCCATGTAGAATACACAAGGGGGGGATATGATCTCCATGTAGAATACATAAGGGGGGGGGGATATGATCTCCATGTAGAATACATAAGGGGGGGGGGATATGATCTCCATGTAGAATACATAAGGGGGGGGGGGATATGATCTCCATGTAGAATACATAAGGGGGGGGGGATATGATCTCCATGTAGAATACATAAGGGGGGGGGGATATGATCTCCATGTAGAATACATAAGGGGGGGGGATATGATCTCCATGTAGAATACATAAGGGGGGGGGGATATGATCTCCATGTAGAATACATAAGGGGGGGATATGATCTCCATGTATAATACATAAGGGGGGGATATGATCACCATGTATAATACATAAGGGGGGGATATGATCACCATGTATAATACATAAGGGGGGGATATGATCACCATGTATAATACATAAGGGGGGGATATGATCACCATGTATAATACATAAGGGGGGGATATGATCACCATGTATAATACATAAGGGGGGGATATGATCACCATGTATAATACATAAGGGGGGGATATGATCACCATGTATAATACATAAGGGGGGGATATGATCACCATGTATAATACATAAGGGGGGGATATGATCACCATGTATAATACATAAGGGGGGGATATGATCACCATGTATAATACATAAGGGGGGGATATGATCACCATGTATAATACATAAGGGGGGGATATGATCACCATGTATAATACATAAGGGGGGGATATGATCACCATGTATAATACATAAGGGGGGGATATGATCACCATGTATAATACATAAGGGGGGGATATGATCACCATGTATAATACATAAGGGGGGGATATGATCACCATGTATAATACATAAGGGGGGGATATGATCACCATGTATAATACATAAGGGGGGGATATGATCACCATGTATAATACATAAGGGGGGGATATGATCACCATGTATAATACATAAGGGGGGGATATGATCACCATGTATAATACATAAGGGGGGGATATGATCACCATGTATAATACATAAGGGGGGGATATGATCACCATGTATAATACATAAGGGGGGATAGGATCTCCATGTATAATACATAAGGGGGGATAGGATCTCCATGTTTAATAGTGCATGCTGAAGCACACAGAAGTCACCAACTGTCTGCAGAGTCAATAGCTAAAGACCTCCAAACTTGGTGTGGCCTTCAGATGAGCCCAACAAGAGTGCGTAGAGAGCTTCATGGAATGGGTTTCCATGGCCGAGCAGCTGCATCCAAGCCTTCCATCACCAAGTGCAAAGCGTCAGATGCCGTGGTGTAAAGCACGCAGCCACTGGACTCTACAGCAGTGGAGACGTGTTCTCTGGAGTGACCAATCACGCTTCTATGTCTGTCTGGGTTTGGTGGTTGCCAGGAGAACTGTACGTGCCTGACTGCATGGTGCCAGTTTGGTGAAGGGGGATTATGGTGTAGGGTTGTTTTTCAGGGGTTAGACTTGGCCCCCTAGTTCCAGTGAAGGGAACTCTTAAGCGACATTTTGGACAATTTCATGCTACCAACTTTGTAGGAGGAGTTTGGGGATGGCCCCTTCCTGTTCCAACATGACTGCGCACCAGTGCACAAAGCAAGGTCCATAAAGACATGGAGGAGCCAGTTTGGGGTGGAGGAACTTGACTGTCCTGCACAGAGTCCTGACCTCAACCCCATAGAACACCTTTGGGATGAATTAGAGCGGAGACTGCGTGCCAGGCCTTCTCCCCTGACATCAGTGCCTGACCTGACAAATGTGCTTCTGGAAGAATGGTCCAACCTTCCCATAGACACCCTCCTAAACCTTGTGGACGGCCTTCCCAGAAGAGGTGAAGCTGTTATAGCTGCAAAGGGCGGGGCCAACTCAATATTGAACCCTATGGACTAATATATATGCGATTGTTTATTTTCAGTTAGAGGTGCGCATAACTGCCCACCCCGCTGTGATTAGCAGATCCTGGGCCATTGATTCATGGCTGGGACCCACCAATCGGCAGAACAGATGACAGGGGAAGGATCTGTGTTTGTAAACACAGATCTCTCAACAGACAGCAGGATGTGCCGGTTTTTGTCTGCCTGCAAAAAGCAGAGAACAAAGCTCATCACATCACTTTGTAAAAAAAACAGCACACAATTAACACTTTGATTGCCCCAGATGTTAACCCCTTCCTACCCAGTGTCATTAGTACAGTGACAGTGCATACTGGCACCGATCACTGTGATAGTGTCAGTGGTGATGTCAGTGTCAGGTCAGTTCCCACAGAGTGTCAGATCCCTCTTTGCACTATCACAGTCCCACTATAAGTCTCTGATCACCGCCATTACTAGTATAAAACAAAATCCAGTATATAAACCATCATTTGTGGACGCTATAACTTTTCACCTAAACCAAATTAATATACTTTTGTTGGGATTTTTTTTTTTTTTTTTTTTTTTTTTTTTTTTTTTAAACAAAGACATGTAGCAGAGTACATTTTGACCCAAATTTATAAAGAAGTGTTTGTTTTTTATTGGATATATTTTATAGCAGAAAGTATTGTGTTTTAAAAAATTCAGTCTTTTTTCATTTTTAGTGTAAAAAAAAAATAAAAAACCCAGATGATCAAATATCACCAAAAGAAAGCTGTATTTGTGTGAACAAAATCATATAAATCCCATTTGTGTACAGTGTTGCATGACCGCACAGATGTCAGTTAAAGTAGTGTGGTACCAAATATAAAAAAAATAAATAAATAAAAAAATGTCCTGGTCATGAAGGGGGTAAAATCTTCCAGAGGTCAAGTGGGTAGAAGGCCTCACAGCAGACAATGCATACTGTATCAGAGCAAAAGCCATGAGGCCAAAGGAATTGCCTGCAGACCTCAAAGACCTTATTGCAAGGCACAGATCTGGGGAGGGCTACAAAAAAATTTCTGCTGCACTGAAGGTTCCCAAGAGCACAGTGGCCTCCATAATTCTCAAATGGAAGAAGTTTGGCACAACCAGGACTCTTCCAAGAGCTGGTTGACCAGCCAAACTGAGCAATCAGAGGAGAAGAGCCTTAGTAGGAGAGGTGACCAAGTGTCAAGGTCTGGGTCAGGTTCAGAGACCAGTTGCTATAGCAGTGTTAAGGCTTACCTGAAACCAGCAGGATAGGTAGACCAGCAGGTCACCCTGGGAAATGATGCAGGCTCACCTGAGGTGCGGGGTCTAAGCACTAACCGGTTTTCACCAGAGCTCCTAATGGTGGAGATGGATTTGGCTGCGTGTTAGTACCAGGTCGCGGTCCTCAGGATCACCCCACCAGGGAAAGAGCAAGCCGGAATCCAATATCAGATCGAACAGGTTATGGATCAAGCAGAAGCGGAGTCAGTCAACAAGCCAAGGGTCGGTCAAACAGTAGTAGATGAGGCAGAATCGTAGTCCAGGAACAAGCCAAAGGTGGGTAGCAAAGGTGTAGACGACAGCAGCAAGCAAGACCAGTGGGATATTGGCTGAAGAATAATCTGGCAAACAGGAAATGCAGAGACATGGCTTTTATCAGGAAGTTCATGGGAGGAGCAAGGGGTTCAAGGTTCAAGATAAACAAGGTCAAGGCAGGATAATCCAAATAATTGCCAAAGGAGCTGTCCAGCATTCCAGGTGGCTCAGCAAGTAGAAACATTGCCTCTTACTGCAGAAGGTCCAGGTTCAAACCCAGGCTCTGACACCAAGAACCCAATGGTCACTCTGAGTTCCTGTGTGGAGATGGGATTAAGTTCCAGAAGGACAACCATCGCTGCATGCTTGGGAAAGACATTTGAACCCATGTTCTCTCAGAATATAAATACCACTCCCAGCATGCAATGGGACTGCCTTCCCCAATTGGCCAGGGCTGTATCCATATATTCATTCTGTGTATTTTGTATTTGCCGAGCCCCTACTCATGTTCTGGAAGGCTCTCATAGCTTCCT
Organism: Staurois parvus; assembly: GCF_062004578.1. NCBI lineage: Eukaryota > Metazoa > Chordata > Amphibia > Anura > Ranidae > Staurois > Staurois parvus. Next base: position 116,498 of record NW_028319324.1, read on the forward strand.
GAAGGTGGGCAAAACCCAGACAAACTCCAACAGCACCAGAGAAGTATGAGCGGACCTGACTCATCGATCACAGCAGTCTGTAAGCAGAATACCACATCGAATTTACCTGACAGCCTCCCTGGTCAGCAGAGGAACAAAGCTATGCCTGACCTGACTATTCACATCCTAGCACTCTAACACTACATGTGGTAGGATCTCTTATGGAATGGGAAGCTGGGGATGGAACTCATGTGACTTCATATGTTCTCCATGTTTTATTGTTTATTTGTAGCCTCCAGTAGTTTTCTATTGATGTTTTTAGTGTTTTGACTGCATTCAGAACTACAGAGGTGAGGGACCCCTTCTGCAAATATCTCTTCTGCCACAGTGGGGGGGGGGGGGGGGTTGGGTATGCTCTTTGTGACCATGTTTAACCTCTTCCCGCCCACCCTATAGCATAAGTACTGCACTGAAGGTGCGCAAAATCATGTGTATATACAAGAGTTTGCAGTTCCGGGTAAGGGGTGCGCGTGCCCTACCCGCGCCGCCATTCGCCTTGACTGTCAATCACCAGGTCCAGGCCGGTGATTACTCGCCGGCGCCCGGTGATTGCCGAGCATCTCCAATGTAGGGGAGAACTGTTTGTAAACAATACAGTTCTCCCCCCTGTCAGCTCCTGCACACTGCTTTGCATGGCTCTGCATAGCACAGCCATGCAAAGCAGTGTGCTTACAGTGAAACACTAACACAGCACAGTATGTAAAATGGCACATAGCACACTGTTAACCCTTTGATCGCCCCTCATTTTAACCGCTTCCTGCCCAGTGCCATTAGTACAGCGTTAGTGCTTTCTATTAGCACTGATCACTGTATTGGTGTCACTGGAGATGTCAGTGACACCAAGTCAGTTCCCCACCAGTGTCAGAATGCCCACCGCAGTACTGCAGTCCTGCTATATACTAGTAAAAATAATGATTAAAAAAAAATCCCTATATATATACTGCCAATTGTAAACGCTATAACTTTCATGTAAACCAATTCATTTACACGTATTGGGATTTTTTTTAGCATGCAGTTACATGCAGTTTCTGGTGTGAATGGGCCCTGAAAGGCTGCATCATATATGTCATTTTTCATTTTCCCTGGAGTTCCACTTTTTCTGATCCAGGAAATGATCCTGCAGTCCTGGGGAAGGAAGGGTTTTTTTTCTCTGATGACAAAGCTGCTCCAGTGGGTTTGTTCTACTACCTCTGGGCCAAAATTGACTCTTTTTAATTGGTGGTCAGTGTAGAAGTGACCCCTTACATTTGTGGTCAGTGTAGATGAGACCCCTTACATTGGTGGTCAGTGTAGAAGTTCCCCCCTACATTGGTGGTCAGTGTAGAAGTGACCCCTTACATTTGTGGTCAGTGTAGAAGTTCCCCCTTACATTGGTGGTCAGTGTAGGAGTGTCCCCTTACATTGGTGGTCAGTGTAGACGTGACCCCTTACATTGGTGGTCAGTGTAGACGTGACCCCTTACATTCTTGGTTAGTGTAGACGTGACCCCTTATACTGGTGGTCAGTGTAGATGAGATCCCTTACATTGGTGTTCGGTGTAGAAGTTCTTCCTTACATTGATGGTCAGTATAGACGAGACCCCTTACATTAGTGGTCACTGTAGAAACTCCCCCTTACATTAGTGGTTAGTGGGAGAAAGAGGAGGACACACTGAAGGAGCTCTCCCTGAGAACCAGCATTTTCAAGCCTGGGCCTTGCCCACTAGCTTGGCCCAGGAACCATGCCTGATCCAGGGGGAGGCTCTGGGAGGGATCCACCTGAAGACACAGGGCCTAGTGAGGAGGAGGTGGAGGACCTGACTGTGGGTCCAGTCCCTGGTGAGGATGTAGATGTGCACAGACAGAAGATTATAGATCGATTCTTGGCTTTTGGTAGAGCTGAGGAAAAACTTCAAGTTTTGAAAGCTGAGCACAAATCCTTCAGAGCTAAATACTGCCAGGCCTGGAGTAAGAACAGATTGGCCATAAAGCCAGAGCTAGAGCAGATGGAGGAAAGGTAAAGAAACAATCTTTATTGTTGGAAAAATTGAAAGCCAGAAGTGGAGCATTTAAAGAAAAGTTTGACAATGAGAGATTTGCCAGGCAGACATCAGCGAGTTCTGTGGATCATCACTCTCAGGTAATGGATGACCCAGCTCCATCTACCTCCGCGTCTCTTGCCCCATGTCAGGCTGAGGAATCACCAGTGGTAACCAGCCAAGGGGTTGAGAGTGAGCATGGAACCCTGACCTTCATCCAGCAGATGGAGTCACCTCTGAGGGCAGACAAGTTTGTCTTTTCTGATGACCCTTCAGAAGTCCCAGAGGATGGGCAGAGGAGGTACAGAGCAGCAAAGCCTGTAAAGGTGGAGAATTCCCAGTATACCAAGATGGCTGCTTCCAGCATGTCTGTGGTGGATGGTGTCCTGGCTGAGAAACAGAAAGAGAAAAAGCTCTGCAAACAACCTAATGTGGAAGTTTCTGCTGTGGAGGAACCCTCTGCAGACATGGAGGGAAACCCCTTGCAGAGATGTCTCGAGACCATCAGAGGAATGTGGATGGATCTGCACCAGACACCCCAGGCATGGATTTTGCTGTTTCTGCTAAGACCAGTAGTCCCTCTACAAGCAAGATGGCTGCCACCTGCAAAGAGTCTGCTTCACCTGAACTTCCCTGTGTTGCACAGCTGATTGATGCTGGTGGGGGAGGAGAGCAGCACAGTGCACCATGTAGAGAGCAAACATGGATGTCTGTGATATTTCACTTTTTGGTATGTCTGAACAGCCCATACGTTTCTGGGCTGAAAGCCCTTTCCTGGAGGAAGAGATGACAGCTGGAGCTGACCTTTCAGCAAATAATGTGTGGGTAGTGGTGAAGGGGTTAATGTTGCTGACAGGAGTAAAAATGACATTTCTCCCCCTGTTCAGCAGAGAGAGGATACACCATCCAATCTCGTATCTGTGCATTCGGTGTCTGCTAGAGTTGCACCAGATGCTCCCAAACATACAAATGTTTCTGCTGCTGGGAGGATTGTGGGGAGCTATGCTTCTGTTTTGGGGAGTCGCACCAAGGGGGGTAGAGAGAGTGTTGGAAATCCTAATGGTCACAATTTTGGGAGGTTTGGTGGTGGGATGGTTGGTGGGTTCGGGAGGAGGAATGTTGTACAGTTGAGGTGGGAGGGGGAAGGAAACCCACCAGTAAGGGGGAGGGTGGCTGTGTTGATTCTGGAGATGGGGTTTAAAGCCTGTGATGTGTTTGCGTTGATCTGCCCAGTTGACAGTTATGAATACGATTTATCATTTGTAAAACCTGAAGGTCTGGATCTTTTTGGGAGATATAGGAAGTGCAGGAGCCTTCAGCAGTGGAGAGGTTTGGTGGCAAAGGTGGTTTCCAGGCAGCCTTTGATAAAATCGGTGACAATCCTGGTCCGGAATGAATCCATACCAGAGACTGATTTGGTAGTTTGGCTACGCCGACATGGTGAGGTTCTCGCCCCACTGCGGAAGGTCCTGGATGAGCATAGGATATGGACAGGGGCCTGAACAATGTCACTGCAATTGAGGGTGCTGGGCAATGTGGTTCAGCATCTTCCCTGCTCAGCGTGTCTGGGGAGGGTAAGGCTGACCAATTTCTATCAGGGTCAGCCTAAGGTTTGTAACAAATGTGGAGAGAAAGGTCACTTTGCATCGTCCTGTACCATCAAGAAGTGCTCACTGTGCCAGGATTTTGGCCATTTGGCCAAAGAATGCACCGAGATTTGGTGCACTTTGTGCCAGCAGCTGGGTCATCCATACAGTCTGTGCCCAGAGGCACTACACAACCTGCCAGGACTGGAGGCTGAGCTGCAGAGGCTGGATAAAGAGGATGAGGCAGCTGATGCTAGGGAGGAACCTGTAGTTGCCCCTCCTGTGTCTGTTCCGTCTGTTGTGTCAGATTCTGTTTCCCGTAGTAATGTCACCCCTGAGTCTGTCCCTCCTGTTCCTAATCCTACAGTACGTAGATCCTCCAGACTAGCGGAAGCTGCTGGGGGGGCGGGTTTAGCGGATCTTCCCTCTCAGCCTACTCCACCTCCGGTACCTGTCCCACAACAGTGCAAACATGGTCAGGAGAGTTTGGGGGTGTTGGATGGGGGTGAAGCCGATGGGGCTCAGGGAGGGGTGTCCATGTCCCATGTCTCACCTCTTGCTGGGGGGGATTCGGCTGATGAGGGGTGGGAGAGGGTCAAGAAGAAGAAAAAGAAGAAGAGGAGGATGAGAAGAGCTGTCCTTTCTTCCTCAGAATCAGACCCAGGAGGGGTCCCTCTTGGCAATACTTTTTCAGTTTTGTCAGGTGATGAGATGGTATCGGATATATCCATTTCTCTATCATCTATGGATGAGGGGGAGTCACGTACTCTGAAGAGAGCTGTTTCGGGTGATGAGAGTGTGGTAGAGGTTAAGAAACGACTACCCCAATCATCCTGATGGCAGTTCCCACTCTGTTAAAGGTGGCGACCATTAATGTCACCAGCAATAAATCTGCAAGAGCTCGTGATACGGCCTTATTTTTGCTCAGTGAGTTTGATGCTGAGATTTTATTTTTGCAAGAGACCTGGCTCAATACATTGGCCGATGTCTATCTAGCAAATATCCCTTTTTTTGGAGATGTGGTCCCTCCTTTTGGTCTCTTGCGGCTGAACCTTGCAGCGGAGTTGCGGTCCTTTTTAAAACCGATATGGTAACGTGCCGGCGGGTAATTGAGGTAGAAATGGGGAGATGCATGGTCTTAGATGTCTCTGTTAGGGGGCAGGACCTGCACCTGATCAATATCTATGGGCCGCAGTCAAAATGGGGCAGGAATTGCCTCCTCACAAAGATCAAGCCCTTCCTTTTCATGTCCCAGCAGGTTGTCTTTGGAGGTGACTTTAACACCATAATTAGGCCTGAAGACAGGAGAGGCTCCATAGACAGGCTGGGTTATGATGGCGTTTTTCTCAGAGATTTGGTTAGACAGGCAGGCCTGGTAGATGTGCACATTAAGCACTGCCCTGGCAGCACAGGGTTCACATTTCAGAGAGGGAATAGTCAGAGCAGGATAGACAGGTTTTTTTTAAAGGAGAACTCTGCTTTCTCGGCATCTGAGTTGGGGGCCTTGGAGTTCTCTGACCACTGTATGCTGTCTGTGACTCTGAATGTCTCAGTCACTCCACCCAGGGGAAGGGGTGTCTGAAAACTGAATTTGGCTCTCCTGGAAGATGTAGAGGTAAGACAATCCTTTGAGGATTTGTTTCAGGCATAGGTTCCTATTCTGGACTTTTGCAGCAGTAAGTCAGAGTGGTGGGAGCTTGTGAAACAAAGGGCGACTGGACTTTTCAAGGCCATAAGTAAGAAGAAGCAGCTTGGTATGTATATTGCATACCAGCATTTGCAGAGGAGGCTTGATCGTCTTGTCTCGTATGGAGGAGATCCAGGGGAGATCTCTGAAGTGAAGCTTCTTCATAGGAAGTGTCAATACGACCGGCATGGTTCTGGAGAGGGATTATGGGAAATATCACTCGCCTGATCCTTACCAGAACTGTAAGCAAGGCATAGCAGTTAAGACGGTCATTGGCCTGAAAGACAATATGGGTTCCCTGATAAAGGTCATATTATGCAGACCTCCTGGGAAGAAAGGACCTTAGCCGGGACATGATGTAAAGCTTTCTGGATTCTACTCCAGGATTGGGAAATGGTACATTGCTTTTGATGAATTTGACAGAACCAATTTCAGTGGATGAGGTAGTTCCTGCTATAGACAAACTGGCTACCAAAAAATCGCCCTGGGCCAGATAGTTCGCTCCCTCCCTCTATGAGGCAATCTGCTGTGATTCTTCTGTCAAAAGGTAAAGACTCCTCAATGATTGAGAACTGGCGCCCCATCAGTCTTCTCAATGTAGAGAGAAAAATTGTGGCAAAGATTCTTTTTTTGCGCTTGTTGTCAGTAGCAGGAGAGTTGTTGTCCAGCCATCAGCACTGTTCGGTCCAAGGTAGAAGTACCTTTTCAGCAGTTTTGGCTATCCGGAAGGCTTTGGAACAATGCAGGGCTACTGGATGGAGAAAGTACTTGCTGGCATTGGATCAGGCAAAAGCCTTTGATCGAGTGAATCATGAATATCTGTGGTTTCTACTTGGTAGAAACGGCCTGCAGGGCAGGTTTATAGATGAAGACATTATATAGAAGGGCTGAGAGCTTCCCCCTTGTTAATGGTTGGGTGGCCTTTTGAGGTTGGCTCTGGTGTGCACGAGGGTTCTCCTTTGAGCCCCCTGCTATATGCTTTCGCAATCGACCCCTTTGTAAGAAGGCTAGAGGGCGCATCATTGTGCGGGGTGCCTCTGGGCATTACTGGTGTGCCGCCATTGAAGGTCGTGACCTATGCTGATGATGTGTCTGTTATTCTCTCTAGGACTGAGGAGGCGCAGAAGGTGGTCTCTGTGATAGAGCAGTACATGGAGGCTTCTGGCTCTAAAGTCAACCATGAAAAGAGTGAAGTTTTCTGGATGGGTGAGGAGTCACCCAGCTTTCACCAGCTTTGAACTTCCGGATGCCTTCCCGGAGCCCCAGCAGGAAATTAAAGTGTTGGGTATCAAATTTGGTCCTGATGACTATGGTCATCAAAATTAGGAAAGCAGGTTGGTAGATGCCAATGCCAAAGTAGCGAGCTGGAAGAGATGGAGACTCTCCTTGAGGGAGAGGGTTGACTTGATTAAAACTTACCTGATCCCGATCTTTTTATATGTCAGCTTCATCTGTATCTTGCCGATATCTCTCTATGCAAGGGTCTACAGCTGTTTTTTCCAACTGTTATGGGGAAATAGGCTGAACCTGATCAAACGCATTGTAACTTACCTGTCCAGGCGGGAGGGTGGCCTAGGAATGGTCAACCCGATAGTTTTCTTTTCTTTGCTCTTTTTAAGGTGCAATCTTGGTAATATGTTAGCAGAGACCCCTTCGAGATGGGTGAGTATTTTTCAGTCTTGGTCTAAGCCTTTTCTGCATTGCTGGGAAGATGGCGGGCCAGTGAAAAGTCTAAGAGTCCGACATGGAAAGCTCCCAGCTTATGCCCCATGTCTGAAAATACTTCGGCAGTGGCAGGTGACAGTGGAGGATATCAGGTCCCTTCCTAGGAAGCTTCTGGGGGAGAGGATTTTGGCTTCAGATTTCAGTGTGTCAGTGGCCTTAAAGGATTGCCCAGGCTCCGTAATGAAGGAGGGATTGCGTTTAATTAATTTGGAGCGAATCTCTTTTTAAGTTTAGGGATCAAGCCTGGCTCGCTTTCCATGGAAGGCTCTATGTGAGAGGGAACCTGAAGCACCGCCCTGTGGATGATCGGGATTGTCCTAGAGCACAGTGTGTTGGTAAGGTGGAGTCTATGGACCACTTTCTGCTCCAGTGTCCCTTTAACATAGAGGTGTATAAAAGGGTGGGGAGGGTTCTGGGCATCCCCTTTCTCTATCGCATGAGTTATGCAGAGTGGGTGTACGAGGCATTCCCAGCTCGCTGGGACTTTGATTTGGATACACTTTTTCTAGTTAGTATAGTTGTTCATTACTTCACATGGAACGCATGGTGTCAGATCACCCTGCGGAAGAAAGTCCTCCCTGTTGAGGTGGTGGTGCATGATATTCCGGGTGAGGTTGGGAAGATTCGGGGTCTTGAGAAGGGCAGAGAGCCTCGGGCGGTCTGGAAGAGGGCGTGGAGGAATATCAGACCTGCCTTTGGTGAACTATCCATCTCTGGGGGAGGGGCTCTTTCCTTATGCTGTCCTTTTCACTCCCTTAGTTTTTGTTGGTTAAGATCCTCTTTTTGAAGAAGGGCTGCATGAATAACGGGGGCGGGGTTGTTTCTTGACCTATCAGGTTTGATGTCTGATGTAGTGATGTGAGTCGCAGTAAGATTTGTTTCCCACAGTAATGACATGTTCATCTGAGAGGTTTGCTTTTATCCGACAGCAGATTTTGCTATATTTACTTTCGTTTTGAGTAAATATATATATAATTATTTATTTTTGTATATTCTGTATATGATTTTATGTTTGTTGATTGCAAGACTGTTAATAAAAAACAACTGGAAAAATTGCCCCCCCCCCCCCCCCCTTACCCAGCAGCTTCTGGAGGACTGGAGGAACCCTGGTTGGGTAATATTATATTGGAGAAGTCATAGCTGGATAGGAGATGGGGTTTTGCAATATCAATTTTGCCCACTAGCTGGTGGTGTTGCACAGGGTAACATGTTCTGTCCATTTCCTCCCCATACACAGACACCTATGAGCAGAGGATAAGCACTGAACAGGGGCGGACTGACAACTCATGGGGCCCCCGGGCAATAGGGGATCATGGGGCCCCTGTGTCATTGCCCAAACTCAAAAAAGACTATGAAAAAGGTACCAGGGGCATCTCATGGGGCCCCCTATTGACCCTGGGCCCTCGGGCAGTGCCCAAGTTTCCAAATGGTCAGTCCGCCCCTGGCACTGAACATTATTATTATTATTATTATTATTATACAGGATTTATATAGTGCCAACAGTTTGCTCAGCACTTTACAATATAAAGGGAGGCAATACAGCAACAAAGGTAGTGTCCATGGGAATAAAGGTCCGTTAGTGGCATTCCCAGTGGCTGGTGGACATACGCCAAGTTGGATGGATCCCACATCTTTCTGGCTCCTAAGTGACTGTACAGCTGACGGATCAGCAGCAAGACTCTCGGACTCCTACAGGTGGGAACTATCTTGTAGGGTGTCAGGGCAGGGCTGTGGAACGGACAGGTAGGCCTAGTGGCAGGGTAACGCACTGGCTGACGACAACCACCACCAACAGACCGAAGTCCCTCAGGGCGCGGAGTCTAAGTCCCAGGCTGCCTTTCACCAGGGCCCCTGATGGTGGGGATGGACTTGACGCAGCCAGGAACCAGGTCGCGGCCCCCGAGACACCCCGGCTGCGGTAATGGCCGCCGCCAATGGCGTGTAGCTGGTGAGAATGACAATAGCGTAGTCAGGCAAGCTGGGTCAACAACAACGGGACAAAACAGTACAGAACAGTAGACAGAGAATAACAGGTCACGGGCCGGGTTCAGCAACGGAAGGTCAGATCGAAGGAAAACACAGAGAATGGTCTAGTCACAAGCCGAGTCAAATACCAGAAGAGTCACGAGCGTATACACAGAGCTGTAGCAAGACAAAGACACAAGACACAAGTGCAAAGAGCATGTGCGGATCACAGGCTTATATGTACTCAGCCACACCCCTCTGTGGGATGGACCTCAGAGACCCGAAGGCATAAAAGCTTCCCACCATGCTCAGCATAAATCCAAGATGGATGCCAGCACATGGAGTAACATAACCTCTGGGAAAAGGTAGGACCTTGACATAGGGGGAACAAGCTCTCTGGCCCCGGCCTACTGTCCCTTTTTATACCCACAGTAGCAGTAGGTCAGACCCAAAGATCCCACCAAACGAAAACCCCGGGAACTAAGTTAGCCCCAGCCCTCCTGTCCGGGGCAGCACTTTACTAGCTAGTTCTAACCCGCTTACACACCTTCATGAAGGCAACTTGTCAGTTATGTATGAAGGTGTTCTGTATAGAGCTTTTGATGTAAACAAATACAGGGCTCAGAACTTGGGCCTGTTATGGTCACTCAGAGCTGGAAGGCAGAGGTTAGGCTAGGGGTGCTCAAACTGTGGCCCTCGGAACGCTCTGATGTGGCCCTCGACCTCAAACCGAATGCAGGAATTTTGGTGCGCTTTCAGAAAGCGCAGCACACCCACAAGAGATAATAGAAGTCTATGGCAAAGAGCAGCTAACCTGCAGAAAAGCCACAGTGCAGGTAAACTGCAGCTCATCAGTGTGAATGCAGCCTTATAGGGGGCTCAGGACAGTATGGACATTTGCAGTTTTGGGGGTAGTGAAACCCCATATCTGAGACGTGCTTTTACCATACACCCCCAACCACTGGTGTAGTGTCAGGGGTCGTAATGGCAACCCCACCCCTGCTCCAGGGGGCCCGTGCGGCCTCTCTGTCACATTCTGTTTTACACTTGGACAGGAGGCTTGTGACATATACAGGAACCAATCTTCTCCGTTTTCCTCCTGCAACTGCTGAATGCCGGCTTCTCCTCCTCTCCCTCCCGGCAGGAAAATGTTTATTATGATATTCAAAATTCTGAACCATTTCATTTATTGGGGCCCATGACCGGTTACCAAATTACTGAAGTGGCCCTCGCTCTTGAAGAGGTTGAGCACCCCTGAGTTAGACAGTCAGGGAGGCAGCCATTGTTAGTACCCATCCACCAGAGTCATTCTTGGACAAAGGTTCAACCTCTGAGAAACCTCAGAGCCCCCCTATACTGACTGACTCCCCAGTTCCTCCCTTCCCCACCAGGCACCATCTCAGGGTAGAGCATCTCTATCTACATGAAACATCAGATTTCCAGTCTCTGATTGGCCAGTGGGGATTCATCTGTGAATGGAGATGTAGGAATTTGAAAGACCAGAGCCCAAAATCTGAACTGTTCCTGGCCTTCATTGTCAGAGGATGCCAAAATCTCTACCCACTGGGCCATGAATGTATGATCACAGGTTGTGAGGGCAGGGCAGAGGACCCGTTATCAGCAAGTGTAACCCCACTTAATCCTGACAGCTTCAACTCATCAGAAGTGAAGAGTTCAGTTTTGGCCAGTGATGGCAGATTTATGGGACTGTATACTGGAACCATTGCTGACCCCTTTTTAAGAATGCTCACTATCTGGTTGTCTCTGGGTTTAGTACTTTCTGAGACACTGACCAGGAACAAGCATGCAGCCAATGAGGGTCACAGGTCCTGGACTGCATATTTGTAGGGTGGACTTCAAGTGAATCAGTTTATGCACCACAGACATTACTTGGTTCACCTGCGTGATTCATTCTGGGTCTTTCAAAATCGTGTCTCTGACCTCAAGACTCCAGGACTGTTAGAAATCGTTTCTCTGGACACAAGACTCCAGGGCTTTCTGAAATCTTTTTCCTGAACTCAATACTACAGGTCCATCAGAAATTGTTTCCTTAAACTCTAGACTCCAGGGCTGTCTGAAATCGTTTTCCTGAACACAAGACTCAAGGGCTGCCTGAAATTGTTTTCTTGAACTCAGGACTCTAATCCACCTTCATGTCATGGGGGGAACCCAAACCCCAGAACCAAACAGGGACCTCTGGACCAGTCTAGCTGAAGCTCTTCATGTCTTAAATCAAGAATAAAATATCTAACATACTCAGGCCCATTACATTGGACCCTTGCCCTACAGCGACATGAGGAGTCTCTAGCGTGGTCTATACCACATTACCAAGCAAGCTCTCTTAGAGCCCAGCTCTTGCAGGAGATATTGTTCTTCAAAACAGGAATGTCTAGACTGGAAGATGTTTAACCATGAAGCCCTTCAGAAAGTCTGATACAAATTGAGTACAGTGGTTCTATTCCTTAACAAGGTTAATAGGGTTGCAGTGTATCCTTTGATCATAATTTTACAACCTGGAACTCTTCATGGTGCCACTTAGAGTCAATGGGAGGAGGCCTTAGTACCCACACCTGGCAAATACAAAAGAAACTCATAGTCTATGGCATTTAAAAAAGTGTACGCTTCTGAATCCAGAGGAGGAGCCTATCACTTTCAAGGGGAAAGTGGCCACCAATGGGTAGCTTACATGGAGCACAGAGGTTCTTAACCCAACAGGAAAAACAGGCCCTTCTTCCACAAGATATTCTCCACTTCTTCCCCGAAGGGGAAAGCACTCGCCAATGGGTACGTTTCATTGTGGCACAGATGTTTCTAACCCAACCAGCGAAATGGGATCTTTTTTCTTAACAAAAAGCCTTCTTCGTTTATCTTCTGAAGGAGAAAGTGTTCGCCAATGGGTAGTTTCCATGTTGGCACAGATGATCTAAACCTAACCAGAGAAAAGAGACATTTTTCCTAACATGAAGTCTTCTCAACTTCTCCCCTGAAGGGGAAAAGTGCCATTAATGGGTAGCTTAAATGGTGGTGCAGATGTTCTTCACTTAGCCAGAGAAACAGGTCCATCTTCCTTCAGTCTGATACAAATCAGTGAAGCCCTTGAAAAGACTGATACAAATCCAAGACAGTGGTCATATTTCTTAACAAGGTCAATAGCATTGCAGTATATCCTTTGGTCATAGTTTAACAACATGGATCTTTTCATGGTGCCAGTTAAAGTCAACAGGAGGAGAGCCTTCATAATCACACATGGCAAACACAAAAGAAATCCATAATTTTGGGCATCTAAAATAAATATTTCTATGTAAATCCCTTCTCCAAGAAAGGGAGGAACCCATCAATTTTCCCTGAAGGGGAAAGCAACCTGCTAATGGGTAGCTTATATGGTGGTGCAGATGTTCTTAACCCAACCAGAGAAACGAGACCTTCGCAACAAGAAGTCTTCTCTTCTCCTTCCACTAATAGGAAAGTACTTGCTAATGAATAGCTTACATGGTGGTTCAGATGTTCTCAGCTTAGAGAGATGAGACCTTTTTTTATAACATGTGGTCTTCTTCACCTCTCCCCCAAAAAGGAAAACGCTCACCAAAGAGTAGCTTACATGGTGGCACAGATGTTCATAACCCAACAAGATAAACAGGACCTTCTTCCTAACACAAAGTCTTCTCCACTACTCCCATGAAGGGGAAAGCGCCCATCAATGGGTAGCCAACATGGTAACATAGACGTTCTTAACCTGACCAGAGAACAGGACCTTCTTCCTAACAAGAGGTCTTCAGTTCCTCCTCTAAGGGGAAAGCCCTTACCAACTGGTAGCTGTAATGGCGATGCAGATGTTTTTCGCTCATCCAGAGAATCAGGGCCATCTTCCTTCCATCTGATACAAATCCATGAAGTCCTTAAAAAAGTCTGATAAAAAAAATATGACCACTGCTTTGAATTTGTAACAAGGTCAATAGCATTGCAGTATACCCTTTGGACATAGTTTAGCAACACAAGTATTTTCATGATGCCATTTAAAATCGAGAGCCTTGGTACCCACACTTGGCAAATACAAAAGAAACCAAAAATCTCTGTCATCTAAAGTAAGTGTCCCCTTCTAAATTCCTTCTCTGATGGCGGGTGCCCATTTCTTTTCCATGAAGGAGAAAGTGCCCACCAGTGGGTAGTTTACATGATGGGTCAGATTTTCTTAGCCCAATGAGAAAAATGGGACCATCTTCCTAACATGGGTCTTTCTCTGCTTCTTCCCTGAATTAAAAATGCTTGCAAATAGGTAGTTTACATGATGGTGTAGAAGTTCTTAACCCAACTGGAGAAAGAGGTCCTTCTTCCTCACATAAGGTCTTCTCCACTCCTCCCCTATGTAGCTTACTTGGTGGCCAAATTTTTTTTGCCCAACCACAGAAACAGGATCTTCCTCCTAACACAAGGTCTTCCCCACTTTGCCACCACCCAACCCCTCCCACTAAAACTGTATATACTACCAGGAAAAAATGGAATAATGAACTATTCCTAATATGAACTTCTTCCCAATGGGGCCTTCTTCCATAAGCAGAATGTAAAGACGGAAGAGGACAGAGATGACAGGTTGGATGGAATGCCTGTTCTTCCAGGAGGGGTGACAACCTAAATCCAGATTCAGCTCAATGTACAGATCTACATGGACAATACAAGTCTGCCTGTGTGATCAAATTCACCTCCAACTCCCCATCAACAGAAATTTAAATTTTTTATGTTTGGCTGTTGGTTCAGAAATTTTTTGTAACCATTTATGAGTGTTTTGCTGGAACCTGAGACGCTCCCAGGAAGTCTGCCATGTGTATTCCACCGTCCCTCTAATATCACTTTCCATAATGCATACTCTACACACCCAGGTACATGGGCCACTTCATCTGGCAGGTTTCTTTGGAAAGTCTTCTGGATATTTGTTAATCTGTTATCAAACCTGTTGTCAGTTCAAGAATACCTTCAGCTTTCCTGATAGAAAACAATGGGGAACGGGCTAAATTTTCCAGCTCAGTTGACCAGGGATGTGAAACTCGAAGGGATCTGCTGCAGCTTAATTCATTTGTTAAATGTATTAATTTATTTGTCATCAGATTGTGACATCATTGTATCAAAATTATTTGTATGGATAATGTAAAGCCCTGTGTGTGTGTGGGCATAGAAGATCACTAAATTCTTTCTCAGCTCTGAGTGGAGCAGAATATGGAGAAACATCTGAGAAGTGACCACCCTAAAGACCCGCTGTGCAAATTATAAGGAGTTCCCACCATCCCTTTGCTGAGTTCCCGGGTCTGTACACCTGCTGTGCCCATTATGAGGGGTTCCCACCCTCCCTGTGCTGCGTACCAGGGTCTGTACACCTGCTGTGCCCATTATGAGGGGTACCCACCATGTCTGTGCTGAGTTCCCGGGTCTGTACACCTGCTTTGCCCATTATGAGGGGTTCTTACCATCCCTGTGCTGAGTTCTCAGGTCTGCACACCTGCTATGTCTATTATGAGGGAGTCACACCAGGGGCGGACTGAGATCTTATGGGGCCCCTGGGCAATAAGGGATCATGGGGCCCCTGTGTCCCCACCCACACTGAAACCACACCCGAAAAAGCCTATGAAAGGTACTAGGGGCATCTCATGGGGCCGCCTACTGACCCTGGGCCCTCGGGCAGTGCCTGAGTGCCCGAATAGTCAGTCCGCCCCTGAGTCACACCATCTCTGTGCCCCCCCCGCTGTGCCCATTATGAGGGGTTCCCACCCTCCCTGTGCTGTGTATTGGGGTCTGTACACCCACTGTGCCCATTATGAGGGGTTCCTAACATGCCTGTGCTGAGTTCCCAGGTCTGTACATCTGCTATGCCCATTATGAGGGGTTCCCACCCTCCCTGTGCTGCCTACTGGGGTCTGTATACCCACTGTGCCCATTATGAGGGGTTCCCACCATCCCTGTGCTGAGTTCTCAGGTATGCACACCTGCTGTGCCCATTATGAGGGGTTCTTACCATCCCTGCTAAATGTATACAGTGGAGAATAAAAGAAGAGGAGCTGGAATAGCACAAGGTCAAAAAGCAGTCAAGATCTGGAATCATGATGAAGACATCTCCTTATTGGAGTCTCCAAGGGACAGAAGAAACCATTGGGTAACCAGACTCAACAAACTCCACCAGTAACTACAATATCATTTTTGAGTGGATTTGTCATTTAAATCTCTTGCTGCCAAGTAATAAATAATAAATATCCCTCACATGGCTCCAGAGTCAGACTCATTTAGAACATGCGAGGCAGATGGTGCAGGGTGGCCTCACAGAGGCTTTTATTGTCCAGCTGATGCCTTTTCTGCTCATTATCTATGAGACACATCAGGTCAGGAAGATGTTTGTTGTGCTCACTGACTGATGTGTTCAATTATATATACACTCTGTACACGGACTTATACATTTATTTATATATTCATATATATCCTTCCGGTAATATATATATACACTTTATTGCCAAAGGTATTGGGTCCGCCCTCCAAATCCTGTGATTCAGGTGTTCCAATCCCCTCCATATCATGTGATTCTGGTGTTCAAATCCCCTCCATATCATGTGATTCAGGTATTCCAATCCCCTCCCAATCATGTGATTCAGGTGTTCCAATCCCCTCCATATCATGTGATTCAGGTGTTCCAATCCCCTCCATGGACACAGGTGTATACAATCAAGCCCCTAGGCATGCAGACGGCTTCTACAAACATTGGTGAAAGAATGGGTCGCTCTCAGGAGCTCAGTGACTCCAAGCGTGGTCCCGTGATAGGTGGCCACCTGGGCAATAAGTCCATCCGTGACATTTCCTGGCTACTAAATATTCCACGCTCAACTGTTAGTGGGATTATAACAAAGTGGAAGCAACTGGGAACAACAGCCACTCAGCCACCAAGTGACAGACAGGAAGAGATCTCAGGTACAGACAGGAAGTTCCATGTGGGAGGAATCAGAGAGGAGAAATTGTTGAAAGTGGCAGCAGAGGAGATGTAGAGTTTTCCTCCTGTGAAGTCTGGAGATCATATGACATCACATTGCCTCCACCTCCCTCCCTGATAGAAGAGAGAAAGAAGAAGAAGATTCTAGAAGTCACCAGAGAGATCACTGAGCTGCTGACAGGAGAGGAAAGTGGAGGAGGTGACCCTAATCGTTGGAGAAATTTAATGAGAGGAGATTGTAACCCTGAGTGGTTAATCTGCCCTGCTGATTCTTCTATAGGGTGCATGAATATCAGGATCTGCGGGTATTAAGAAGGTTTGTGGTGATGCAAGAAGAAGAAAAAGTTTAAGTGTTTTGAGTTTACACTTGTGAGGATTATTTTTTTGGGACTTTTTTTGTTTTATTTTTACTTTTATTTTTATTTATTTTTGTTTTTTGGACACGGTGGGACTTTTGGACATTATTTTCTATATTTTATATTTGATTTTTAATTTTATATAATTTTTGGGTTTGATTTGATTTATTTGTTCATAGAAAAGTTACACATATATGGTTTTACTGGCCTTCAAGGGTGAAGGTATATCACTTTTCTGGGTTATTATAGGTTTAAGTGTTGTGATATTTAAGTATAAGTGGTAGGCCACGTCACATGACAGGGCGGGGTCAGCGCATGCTGAAGCGCACAGTGCGCAGAAGTCGCCAACTGTCTGCAGAGTCAATAGCTAAAGACCTCCAAACTTGGTGTGACCTTCAGATGAGCCCAACAACAGTGCATAGAGAGCTTCATGGAATGGGTTTCCATGGCCGAGCAGCTGCATCCAAGCCTTCCATCACCAAGTGCAATGCAAAGCGTCGGATGCCGTGGTGTAAAGCACGCCGCCACTGGACTCTAGAGCAGAGGAGACGTTTTCTCTGGAGTGACCAATCACGCTTCTCTGTCTGGCAATCCAATGGATGTGTCTGGGTTTGGCGGTTGCCAGGAGAACGGTACTTGCCTGACTGCATTGTGCCAAGTGTAAAGTTTGGTGGAGGGGGGATTACAGTGTGGGGTTGTTCCTCAGGGGTTGGGCTTGGCCCCCTAGTTTCAGTGAAGAGAACTCTTAAGGCGACATTTTGGACAATTTCGTGCTCCCAACTTTGTGGGAGGAGTTTGGGGATGGCCCCTTCCTGTTCCAACATGACTACACCAGTGCACAATCAAGGTCCATAAAGACATGGAGGAGCCAGTTTGGGGTGGAGGAACTTGACTGTCCTGCACAGAGTCCTGACCTCAACCCCATAGAACACCTTTGGGATGAATTAGAGTAGAGACTGCGAGCCAGGCCCAATACTTTTGGCAATATAGTGTATGTGTGTGTGTATATATATATATTATACACACACATACAAACATTTATACATTCATATATATAAACTCCTATATACACATTTACTTATGCATTTATATATTCATATATAAATTAATTTTTACATACTGCATATATATTTATATATACACATTTATTTTTACTTTTGCATTCGTTTACACATTTATATATACCTTCATATATACATGCACATTCTTACAGACATATATTAATACCTTAATTGATACATTTCTATATATATATATATATATTCATGTATACATTATGTCTCAGGTGCTCATACACAGAATGTGCGTTCCATATCTCAGACATTTCTGGGTGGAGGTGGAGGGAGGCCGGGAAGATCTCGCCGTGTTTTCTCGGTAATTACCAGACGCGGTCTGACCGCACGGCTCTGAACTCATTTGCTGGGAATTACATTCGGATTATCGGAGTGTCCCGGGGGAAATGTTCCCAGCTGAAAGAGATAACACAGAAATAATAGTAATAACCTCATCCAAGGTGATGAAGATACAAATCATTGAACCGTTATCCAAAAGGAAAGTTAATTAAATGGGGGCAGCACAGCGGCTAAGTGGTTAGCACTTCCGCCAGGTAGCACTGGGGTTGTCAGATCAAATCCCAACCATGGCACCACCTGCCTGGAGTTTGCATATTCCCCCTGTGCCTGCATGGTTTTCCTCCGGGTACTCCAGTTTCCTCCCACACTCTGAAGACATGCTGGTAGGTGAATTGGCTCCTGTCTAAATTGTCTCTAGTATGTGTATGTATGAATGTGAGTTAGGGACCTTAGATTGGACGCCCCTTGAGGGTTAGGGACCTTAGATTGTACGCCCCTTGAGGGTTAGGGACCTTAGATTGTACGCCCCTTAAGAGTTAGGGACCTTAGATTATACGCCCCTTGAGGGTTAGGGACCTTAGATTGTACACCCCTTGAGGGTTAGGGACCTTAGATTGTACGCCCCTTGAGGGTTAGGGACCTTAGATTGTACGCCCCTTAAGAGTTAGGGACCTTAGATTATACGCCCCTTGAGGGTTAGGGACCTTAGATTGTACACCCCTTGAGGGTTAGGGACCTTAGATTGTACGCCCCTTGAGGGTTAGGGACCTTAGATTGTACACCCCTTGAGGGTTAGGGACCTTAGATTGTACGCCCCTTGAGGGTTAGGGACCTTAGCTTGTACACCCCTTGAGGGTTAGGGACCTTAGATTGTACGCCCCTTGAGGGTTAGGGACTGATGTGAATGTACAATATATATGTAAAGTGCTGCGTAAATTGATGGCGCTATATAAGTACCTGAAATAAAATAAATTAAAGAACATCACTCCTCCTAACCCAGCAGTCTCATGTAACATGGCAGCAGTCTCTAGTGGGGTCCTACAACATGCCAGCAGCTTTTGGGGGTCTCCTGTAACATTGTAGCAAACTAGCCCTCATGCACAACGGATGTTTTTTACAGCTGCTGTTTTTGGTGTTTGACGGTTTGTTCTAAAGCCATGGCAGCAGTCTCTAGCCGTCTCCGGCAACATGGCAGCAGTCTCCAGCCGTCTCCTGTAACATGACAGCAGTCTCTAACCGTCTCCTGCAACATGGGAGCAGACTCTAGCCGTCTCCTGTAACATGACAGCAGTCTCTAGCCGTCTCCTGTAACATGACAGCAGTCTCTAGCCGTCTCCTGCAACATGGCAGCAGTCTCTTGCCGTCTCCTGCATCATGGCAGCAGTCTCTTGCCGTCTCCTGCATCATGGCAGCATACTCTAGCCATCTCCTGCAACAGGACAGCAATCTCTAGCCGTCTCCTGCAACATGGCAGCAATCTCTAGCCATCTCCTGCAACATGGCAGCAGTCTCTAGCAGTCTCCTGCAACATGGCAGCAGTCTCTAGCCGTCTCCTGCAACATGGCAGCAGTCTCTAGCCGTCTCCTGCAACATGGCAGCAGACTCTAGCCGTCTCCTGCAACATGGCAGCAGTCTCTAGCCGTCTCCTGCAACATGACAGCATTCTCCAGCCGTCTCCTGCAATATGGCAGCATTCTCCAGCCGTCTCCTGTAACATGGCAGCAGGCTCTAGCCGTCTCCTGCAACAGGACAGCAGTCTCTAGCCGTCTCCTGCAACATGGCAGCATTCTCTAACCGTCTCCTGAAACATGGCAGCATTCTCTAGCCGTCTTCTGCAACAGGACAGCAGTCTCTAGCCGTCTCCTTTAACATGGCAGCAGTCTCTAGCCGTCTCCCACAACATGGCAGCAGTCTCTAGCCGTCTCCCGCAACATGGCAGCAGTCTCTTGCCATCTCCTTTAACATGGCAGCAGTCTCTAGCCATCGCCTGCAACATGACAGCAGTCTCCAGCCGTCTCCTGCAACATGACAGCAGTCTCCAGCCGTCTCCTGCAACATGACAGCAGTCTCTAGCCATCTCCTGTAATATGGCAGCAGTCTCTAGCCGCCTCCTGCAACATGACAGCAGTCTCCAGCCGCCTCCTGCAACATGACAGCAGTCTCCAGCCGTCTCCTGCAACATGGCAGCAGTCTCTAGCCGTCTCCTGCAACATGGCAGCAGTCTCTAGCCGTCTCCTGTAACATGGCAGCAGTCTCTAGCCGTCTCCTGCAACATGGCAGCAGTCTCTAGCCGTCTTCTGCAACATGGCAGCAGTCTCTAGCCGTCTCCTGCAACATGGCAGCAGTCTCTAGTCGTCTCCTGCAACATGGCAGCAGTCTCTAGCCGTCTCCTTTAACATGGCAGCAGTCTCTTGCCGTTTCCTGTAACATGACAGCAGTCTCTAGCCGTCTCCTTTAACATGGCAGCAGTCTCTAGCCGTCTCCTTTAACATGGCAGCAGTCTCTAGCTGTCCCCTGTAACATGGCAGCAGTCTCTAGTCGTCCCCTGCAACATGGCAGCAGTCTCTAGCCGTCTCCTGCAACATGGCAGCAGTCTCTAGCCGTCTCCTGCAACATGGCAGCAGTCTCTAGCCGTCTCCTGCAACATGGCAGCAGTCTCTAGCCGTCTCCTGCAACATGGCAGCAGTCTCTAGCCATCTCCTATAACATGGCAGCAGTCTCTAGCCGTCTCCTGCAACATGGCAGCAGTCTCTAGCCGTCTCCTTTAACATGGCAGCAGTCTCTAGCCGTCTCCTGCAACATGGCAGCAGTCTCTAGCCGTCTCCTGCAACATGGCAGCATTCTCCAGCCGTCTCCTGTAACATGGCAGCAGTCTCAAGCCGTCTCCTTTAACATGGCAGCATTCTCCAGCCGTCTCCTGTAACATGGCAGCAGTCTCAAGCCGTCTCCTGCAACATGGCAGCAGTCTCTAGCCGTCTCCTGTAACATGGCAGCAGTCTCTAGCCGTCTCCTTTAACATGGCAGCAATCGTAGCAGGGTTTAATAAGAAATTGCAGTTGAGCAATACATTTCCTGTGATTGTTCTGTGCTGCAGATTGGGTTGGGAATACACTGTGGGATTTTAACCCTTTGTTAGTAAGTCCTTGTCCTCGCCGAGTCTGGGAACAGAAACAGGAAGGATTGGGTGATAAAAATAGGAATTTGTATAGAATTGGTCAGACATGTCTGGAACTGTTTATGGCAACATGGCCTGGAGCACAGCAAATGCTTTTCTTAGCTTCACTCCGTGGGAAGCCCATGTGACGGGTGACAACACAGGAGCACAACTGGGAGACAGCAACAGAGCGTTGTCACCCTATACCAGAACAATGAATCACCAGGAACTATTTTATTGAAAGCTGCAGAGATGCAAAATGATTGAAAATGACATTAACATGAGACTTTAGCAATTAATTTTACAACTCCATTCACCCCTTGCTGGACTCAATGTATTGCCAATGAGGCTTTCATCAGCAAGGAGTTAACCCCCCCCTCCATCCAGCAGTTCTAATCTCCAACATTGCCTATCCCGCCAGTGCAGAGAATTAGTGATTAATCCCCTCAGTAGAGGTGAATGGGAGAAGAAAATGAATCACTTATTCATCAGACTATCAGATGATTTTCACGCCCCCCTCCCCGTCGTGGGCCGATCGCTCTCCCCAACTATAGACTGAATTCTTTGGAGTCACTGGGGTTAATAAAGAACTGAACCCAAGAACTAAAATGTTACATA
This sequence comes from Staurois parvus, assembly GCF_062004578.1. NCBI lineage: Eukaryota > Metazoa > Chordata > Amphibia > Anura > Ranidae > Staurois > Staurois parvus. The sequence continues at coordinate 137,958 of NW_028319324.1, forward strand.
TTGCAGAATCCAAGTCCTCAGATGCAGTAACTGCATTTGTTTTCTTTTTTTTCAGGTTCAGAACATGTTCAGCAAGTACAGAATACCTGCTGATCCTGCCAAAAATGGAAAGTCCTCACTTCCTGTGAAATCAATTTAAAGTGCAATGTTGCCTTCCTTACGCACTAACCCCTTCACCTCCCATGTAATGGATACAGAGGCATAGATAAGGGGTGGAATAAGTCGGTCCAAATACCCCCTCCCGAGCATCATTGGCAGATTTTTCTGACAGTGGCTGTAGAGAACTCAGGCATTGGTGGTTCAGAGGAAGGGAGGCTCTCTTTATCCCCTTTCAGCTATGGCCACATTATATTGCCTTCTCCTTACTCTGAAATGTCTGGTTTGGTGAGTGGATTTCATTGGGGGGGGGGGGGAGTGAGCTGCAGAGGCAATGAACCTTACTGGTGGGGGGCAGGAATCTGTACTGGAACGGGGTATGCAGGGGTAGATTTATACATGGGGGGAGATCTGTATAGGGTAAAGCTATACTAAGAGTGGATCTGTACTGTGAGAGGGAAACTATACTAGATGGGATCTATACTTTGGGAAGGGAAAGAATCTATTCTGGGGAGGTAATGTACTGGGGGAGAGGTGGTCACCTATACTGGGGGGAATGTACTGGGGGAGAGGTGGTCATCTATACTGGGGGAGAGGTGGTCATCTATACTGGAGGGGAATGTACTGGGGGAGAGGTGGTTATCTATACTGGGGGAATGTAGTGGGGGAGGGGTGGTCATCTATACTGGGGGGAATGTACTGGGGGAGGGGTGGTCATCTATTCTGGGAAGGTAATGTGCTGGGGGAGAGGTGGTCATCTATACTGGGGGGAATGTACTGGGGGAGAGGTGGTCATCTATACTGGGGGGAATGTACTGGGGGAGAGGTGGTCAACTATTCTGGGGAGGTAATGTACTGTGGGAGAGGCGGTCATCTATTCTGGGGAGGTAATGTACTGGTGGAGAGGTGGTCATCTATACTGGGGGGAATGTACTGGGGGAGAGGTGGTCATCTATACTGGGGGGAATGTACTGGGGGAGAGGAGGTCATCTGTACTGGAGGGGAATGTACTGGGGGAGAGGTGGTCATCTATACTGGGGGGAATGTACTGGGGGAGAGGTAGTCATCTATACTGGGGGGAATGTACTGGGGGAGAGGTGGTGATCTATACTGGGGGGAATGTACTGGGGGAGAGGTGGTCATCTATACTGGAGGGAATGCACTGGGGGAGAGGTGGTCATCTATACTGGGGGGAATGTACTGGGGGAGAGGTGGTCATCTATACTGAGGGGAATGTACTGGGGGAGAGGTGGTGATCTATACTGGGGGGAATGTACTGGGGGAGAGGTGGTGATCTATACTGGGGGGAATGTACTGGGGGAGAGGTGGTGATCTATACTGGGGGGAATGTACTGGGGGAGAGGTGGTCATCTATACTGGAGGGGAATGTACTGGGGGAGAGGTGGTCATCTATACTGGAGGGGAATGTACTGGGGGAGAGGTGGTCATCTATACTGGGGGGAATGTACTGGGGGAGAGGTGGTCATCTATACTGGGGGGAATGTACTGGGGGAGAGGCGGTCATCTATTCTGGGGAGGTAATGTACTGGGGGAGAGGCGGTCATCTTTTCTGGGGAGGTAATGTACTTGGGGGAGAGGTGGTCACCTATACTGGGGGCAATGTACTGGGGGAGAGGTGGTCATCTATACTGGGGGGAATGTACTGGGGGAGAGCTGATCATCTATACTGGGGGAGAGGTGGTCATCTATACTGGAGGGGAATGTACTGGGGGAGAGGTAGTCATCTATACTGGAGGGGAATGTACTGGGGGAGAGGTGGTCATCTATACTGGAGGTAATGTACTGGGGGAGAGGTGGTCACCTATACTGGGGGGAATGTACTGGGGGAGAGGTGGTCATCTATACTGGGGGAGAGGTGGTCATCTATACTGGAGGGGAATGTACTGGGGGAGAGGTGGTCATCTATACTGGGGGGAATGTAGTGGGGGAGGGGTGGTCATCTATACTGGGGGGAATGTACTGGAGGAGGGGTGGTCATCTATTCTGGGGAGGTAATGTGCTGGGGGAGAGGTGGTCATCTATACTGGGGGGAATGTACTGGGGGAGAGGTGGTCATCTATACTGCGGGGAATGTACTGGGGGAGAGGTGGTCAACTATTCTGGGGAGGTAATGTACTGTGGGAGAGGCGGTCATCTATTCTGCGGAGGTAATGTACTGGTGGAGAGGTGGTCATCTATACTGGGGGGAATGTACTGGGGGAGAGGTGGTCATCTATACTGGGGGGAATGTACTGGGGGAGAGGAGGTCATCTATACTGGAGGGGAATGTACTGGGGGAGAGGTGGTCATCTATACTGGGGGGAATGTACTGGGGGAGAGGTGGTGATCTATACTGGTGGGAATGTACTGGGGGAGAGGTGGTCATCTATACTGGAGGGGAATGTACTGGGGGAGAGGTGGTCATCTATACTGGAGGGGAATGTACTGGGGGAGAGGTGGTCATCTATACTGGGGGGAATGTACTGGGGGAGAGGTGGTCATCTATACTGGGGGGAATGTACTGGGGGAGAGGCGGTCATCTATTCTGGGGAGGTAATGTACTGGGGGAGAGGCGGTCATCTTTTCTGGGGAGGTAATGTACTGGGGGAGAGGTGGTCACCTATACTGGGGGCAATGTACTGGGGGAGAGGTGGTCATCTATACTGGGGGGAATGTACTGGGGGAGAGCTGATCATCTATACTGGGGGAGAGGTGGTCATCTATACTGGAGGGGAATGTACTGGGGGAGAGGTAGTCATCTATACTGGAGGGGAATGTACTGGGGGAGAGGTGGTCATCTATACTGGAGGTAATGTACTGGGGGAGAGGTGGTCACCTATACTGGGGGGAATGTACTGGGGGAGAGGTGGTCATCTATACTGGGGGAGAGGTGGTCATCTATACTGGAGGGGAATGTACTGGGGGAGAGGTGGTCATCTATACTGGGGGGAATGTAGTGGGGGAGGGGTGGTCATCTATACTGGGGGGAATGTACTGGAGGAGGGGTGGTCATCTATTCTGGGGAGGTAATGTGCTGGGGGAGAGGTGGTCATCTATACTGGGGGGAATGTACTGGGGGAGAGGTGGTCATCTATACTGGGGGGAATGTACTGGGGGAGAGGTGGTCAACTATTCTGGGGAGGTAATGTACTGTGGGAGAGGCGGTCATCTATTCTGGGGAGGTAATGTACTGGTGGAGAGGTGGTCATCTATACTGGGGGGAATGTACTGGGGGAGAGGTGGTCATCTATACTGGGGGGAATGTACTGGGGGAGAGGAGGTCATCTATACTGGAGGGGAATGTACTGGGGGAGAGGTGGTCATCTATACTGGGGGGAATGTACTGGGGGAGAGGTAGTCATCTATACTGGGGGGAATGTACTGGGGGAGAGGTGGTGATCTATACTGGGGGGAATGTACTGGGGGAGAGGTAGTCATCTATACTGGAGGGGAATGTACTGGGGGAGAGGTGGTCATCTATACTGGAGGGGAATGTACTGGGGGAGAGGTGGTGATCTATACTGGGGGGAATGTATTGGGGGAGAGGTGGTCAGCTATACTGGGGGGAATGTACTGGGGGAGAGGTGGTCATCTATACTGGGGGGGAATGTACTGGGGGAGAGGAGAGAATCTACTATACAATGAGGAATGGTATAACTAGAGTGAGGGGAGAGAATCTTTACTGGTACTGGGGGAGAGGTGGTCACCTATACTGGGGGCAATGTACTGGGGGAGAGGTGGTCATCTATACTGGGGGGAATGTACTGGGGGAGAGGTGATCATCTATACTGGGGGAGAGGTGGTCATCTATACTGGAGGGGAATGTACTGGGGGAGAGGTAGTCATCTATACTGGAGGGGAATGTACTGGGGGAGAGGTGGTCATCTATACTGGAGGGGAATGTACTGGGGGAGAGGTGGTGATCTATACTGGGGGGAATGTATTGGGGGAGAGGTGGTCAGCTATACTGGGGGGAATGTACTGGGGGAGAGGTGGTCATCTATACTGGGGGGAATGTACTGGGGGAGAGGTGGTCATCTATACTGGAGGGGAATGTACTGGGGGAGAGGTGGTCATCTATACTGGGGGGAATGTACCGGGGGAGAGGTGGTCATCTATACTGGAGGGGAATGCACTGGGGGAGAGGTGGTCATCTATACTGGAGGGGAATGTACTGGGGGAGAGGTGGTCATCTATACTGGGGGGAATGTACTGGGGGAGAGGTGGTCATCTATACTGGAGGGGAATGTACTGGGGGAGAGGTGGTCATCTATACTGGGGGGAATGCACTGGGGCAGAGGTGGTCATCTATACTGGAGGGGAATGTACTGGGGGAGAGGTGGTCATCTATACTGGAGGGGAATGTACTGGGGGAGAGGTGGTCATCTATACTGGAGGGGAATGTACTGGGGGAGAGGTGGTCATCTATACTGGGGGAATGTACTGGGGGAGAGGTGGTCATCTATACTGGGGGGAATGCACTGGGGGAGAGGTGGTCATCTATACTGGAGGGGAATGTACTGGGGGAGAGGTGGTCATCTATACTGGGGGGAATGCACTGGGGGAGAGGTGGTCATCTATACTGGGGGGAATATACTGGGGGAGAGGTGGTCATCTATACTGGAGGGGAATGCACTGGGGGAGAGGAGAAAATCTACTATACAATGAGGAATGGTATAACTAGAGTGAGGGGAGAGAATCTTTACTGGTGGTGGGGGGGAGGAGAATGTACCGGGGAAGGGGGGGGGGGACTGTACTGTGGGAGAAGAGGGACTCTATGGAGGGGGGGCATGTTGGGTGGGAGATTTGTACTGTGTGGGAGGAGAGAATCTACTGGAGGGGGAATGAACTAGGAGAGATCTGCACTGTTGGAGGGGAGAGGAATCTATACTCGGGGGGGAGATCTGTACTGTGTGAGGGGAGGGAATCTATAGGGGGGAGGGGATATGAGGGGATATGCTGGGGGAGATCTGTACTGTGGGAGGCAAGGCAATCTATATTACTGGGGAGAAGTGTTGGGGGAGATCTGTACTTTGCAAGGGGAAGAAATCTCTGCTGAGGGGGGGGGGGGGGAAATGTACTGGAGGAGGGGGGAGACATGTTGGGCTGGAGATTTGTATTGTGTGAGAGTAGGGAATCTACTGGGGGGGGGGAATTTACTGTACTGTTGCAGGGGAGGGAATCTATACTGGGGAGAATGGACTGGGGGAGATCTGTACTGTAGGAGGGGAGGGGAAGGAATCTATTCTTGAGGGGAGGGAGGATGTGCTGGGTGGAGATCTGTACTGGGGGAGATTCGCATGGGGCAGGAACTGTACTGGGAGAGAGATCTATACTGGAGGTAGGGAGATCAGAGGCTGACCTCTTCCCTCCATAGATTCACTGGACAGGTGAGTGTAGCCACCCAAGCACAGGAAGTGTGTTATTCCTGGGATTATCTGGTAAAAATAGAGGAGACACACCTCCTAAAATTGCAGCCATCACATCAAGGGACTGCAAGCTGCAAAATATAACATTTTTGTTTCTGGGTTACGACACACTAAGATCTTCTCTTCTTTGCTCCCTTTCATTCTGTTAAATACACGGCTCAAAAAAATGAAAGGAAGACCTTGAAAACCCATCAGATCTCAATTGGGAGAAATCTCCTGCTGGATCTCTATACTGACATGGACGGGGTGATGTGTTAGGAACGTAAGGGCGCCCCATTGTTGGATGGAAATGAAAATGATCGACCTACAGAGGACTGAATTCAAAGAAACCCCGAAAATCAAAGTGAAAAAAATTATACAGCAGGCGAGTCCATTTGGCTGAAATGTCATTGCAGCAACTCAGAATGGTCCTCAGTAGATTGTATGGCCCCCACGTGCTTGTATGCATGCCTGACAATGTCGGGGGTGGCTCCTAATGAGACCATGGATGGTGTCCTGGGGGATTTCTTCCCAGATTTGGACCAGGGCATCACTGAGCTCCTGGACAGTCTGAGGTGCAACGTGGCGACATCGAATGGACTGAAACATGACATCCCAGAGGGGTTCTACTGGATTTAGGTCAGGTGAGCGTGGGCCATTCAATGGTATCAATTCCTTCATCTTCCAGGAACTGCCTGCATACTCTCCCCACATGAGGCCGGTCATTGTCCTGCACCAGGAGGAACTCAGAACCCACTGCACCAAGAGGAGCCAAGGACCCACTGCACCAGGAGGAACCCAGGACCCACTGCACCAGGAGAAACCCAGAACCCACTGCACCAGGAGGAACCCAGGACCCACTGCACCAGGAGGAACCCAGGACCCACTGCACCAGCGTAGGGTCTGACAACGGGTCCAAGGATTTCATCCCCATACCTAATGGCAGTCAGGGTACCATTGTCTAGCCTGTAGAGGTCTGTGCGTCCCTCCATGGATATGCCCTCCCCAGACCATCACTGACCCCCCACCAATACGGTCATACTGAAGCATGTTACAGGCAGCAGAACGTTCTCCACGGCTTCTCCAGACCCTTTCACGTCTGTCACATGTGCTCAGGGGGAACCTGCTCTCATCTGTGAAAAGCACAAGGCACCAGTGGTGGACTTGCCAAATCTGGTGTTCAATGGCAAATGCCCATCGAGCTCTAGGGTGCTGGGCAGTGAGCACAGGGCCCGCTAGAGGACGTCGGGCCCTCAGACCACCCTCATGAAGTCTGATTGTTTGGTGAGAGACATTCACACCAGTGGCCTGCTGGAGGACATTTTGTAGGGCTCTGGCAGGGCTCATCCTGTTCCTCCTTGCACAAAGGAGCAGATACTGGTCCTGGTGATGGGTTAAGGACCTTCTACAGCCCTGTCCAGCCCTCCTAGAGTAACTTCCTGTCATCTGGAATCTCCTCCGTGCTCTTGTCTCCTGGAATCTCCTCCATGCTCTTGAGACTGCGCTGGGAGACACAGCAAACCTTCTGGCAATGGCATGTATTGATGTGCCATCCTGGAGGAGTTGGACTTCCTGTGCAACCTCTGTAGGGTCCAGGTACCAGTAGTGACACTGACCCTAGCCAAATGCAAAACTAGTGAAAAACAGTCAGAAAAGATCAGTAGGGAAAGAATGTCAGTGGCCTCCACCTGTAAAACCATTCCTGTTTTGGGGGTCGTCTCATTAGTGCACCTGTTGTTAATTTCATGAACACCAAAGCAGCTGAAACTGATGACCAACCCCCTCTGCTACTTACCTGACCAGATCCATATCCCAGAAGTGTCATTGACTTGATGCTAGACTCTGATTACAAAGCCTTCCTTTAATTTTCATGGGCAGTGTATTTCAATGAGCGTTGCTCTATCTGCTGTGCAAAGAAAAAATCAAACTTGTTGATCTCTCAGAAACCTTGTGAGCGGACGGCTTCCTGTGCTGGACTCTTATCAGTTACATTGTTTCAAGTTATCTTTGAGGGCTGCAGAACCACGCCCTTCTTTGTTACAGATAAAAGAAGAAAAGGGGGAGGTGTCTGTAGTCCTGCCCTGTTTTTTCTGAGACTGTCAAACAAGCGAGCCTTGTGCCAGCCTCGGATAGGAAGTGTGTTACTGGCAGGATCACCAGGTGGAAATAAAGAGAAAAACAAAAAGACGCCTAAAAAAGAAAAGTAACGCAGCCGCCACTTCGAAGGACTGGTAAGCTGCGATACGTTACCTTTGTTGTTTCAATACGCTTTAACAATCTCCAAGCAGCTGCCCTGGCCAGGCATTGGCACTCGGCGGCCTCGGAGGACTCATTAGCACCCCGTAGGCGACAGGTTGGCCATACAGACAGGCTGTGATGTGTCTCTGCTGGGCTCTGTGTGTGGAGGGGAAGGTGTATGCTGGGTTATGGGAGTTGCAGGGGGAGGCACGAGGTGGAGCTGCAATATACAGAGCCTGTTGTTAAATAGAAGCTGTTGATATGTCAGCACTGAGCCTTCTACCCACTGCTAAGCCAACGCTCGCTCTGACAGCTGCTGCTCTCTGTATACAGGGTGCTGTGCAATATACAGAGCCTGCAACGGGGGTGCTGTCCAGTATACAGGCCCTAGAACGTATACAGGGTGCTGTGGAGGATACAGACCCTACGACGTGGTGCTGTGCGATACACAGGCTCTGCATCTCCAAGACGGGGTGTTGTGCAATACACAGACCCTACGACGGGGTGCTGTGCGATACACAGGCTCTGCATCTCCAAGACGGGGTGTTGTGCAATACACAGACCCTACGACGGGGTGCTGTGCGATACACAGGCTCTGCATCTCCAAGACGGGGTGTTGTGCAATACACAGACCCTACGACGGGGTGCTGTGCGATACACAGGCTCTGCATCTCCAAGACGGGGTGTTGTGCAATACACAGACCCTACGACGGGGTGCTGTGATATACACAGGCTCTGCATCTCCAAGACGGGGTGCTGTGCAATACACAGACCCTACGACGGGGTGCTGTGATATACACAGTCTCTGCATCTCAAAGACGGGGTGCTGTGCAATACACAGAGCCTAGAACGGGGTGCTGTGCAATACACAGAGCCTAGAACGGGGTGCTGTGCAATACACAGGCTCTGCATCTCAAAGACGGGGTGCTGTGCAATACACAGACCCTAGAACGGGGTGCTGTGCAATACACAGGCTCTGCATCTCAAAGACGGGGTGCTGTGCAACACACAGAACCTAGAACGGGGTGCTGAGCAATACGCAGCTTCTGCACCGTAAACGGGGTGCTGTGCAATATACAGACCCTACAACTGGACCGGACCTGAGCATGCATGCCAATCACTGGATCCTCTGCACCCACCACACTGGCATCTGCCACCTTGGAATATTCTGATTGCATGAAATCACCTGGGATCTGGTGGATCGAACCCCCTGGAGCCTGTGCTGCTGCAGAACGGGCCCCCTGATCTTGTGGATCTTGTGCATTGGGGCTTCACCGGAGCGTTGGGATTCTGCGCCAACTGTTCCCCGGGATCTGCTGTATCTGACCGTTTTTTGTACATATCGTTTGGGATTTGGTGGATTTTTTTTTTTTTTTTTTGTTGCTTGTTTAGGATTGGCTGACATCAAAGGAATCTTACGGAGTGACCGTATCCAGTGAATCTAGTGGATCCTTCTTGCGGTGAATCTGGCGTAAGGCAGACTGTGATACTCATGGCTCTGGCGCATCTTTCACCTTCGCAGACGAAGCCGGAGAAGGAGAAGGAGGAAGAGAGCGAAGATGAGAGCGAGGTGCTGGAGGAGAGTCCCTGCGGACGCTGGCACAAAAGGAAGGAGCAGGTAGGAGAGGTTTTATTTTTTAATATCAACTGCGTTGTCAGACGTGTGCCGCAATGCCGGCACACACCTATGAGGTTAGAAATGTATTCATGTCCTCACAGTAAACACATTAAAGTGATTTTTTTTTTTTTTTCTTTTTTTGCCATTTCCACATTTTGTACATTTATTTTTAGGTGCAACAATACAATTCATCCCTGTAGGGGGCGCCCTCACGGGTCATGTTTGGAAACCACACCACAATAAAGTCCAGAGCAGGGGCGGACTGACAACTCATGGGGACCCCGGGCAATAGGGGATCATGGGGCCCCTGTGTCCTTGCCCAAACTAAAAAAGGCCTATGAAAAAGGTACCAGGGGCATCTCATGGGGCCCCCTACTGACCCCGGGCCCTCGGGCAGTGCCCGAGTTTCCAAATGGTCAGTCCGCCCCTGTTCCAGAGACATGACCCATAACAAATGGTGCACATTTCTCCATGAAATATACATGTGAATTGTCCAGGCGGTATAGAAAGTTGAAGTTTTATACACACTTTTAATCCTTACTGATCCTTTAAGCTGAATTTTGGGCCCCCGTTGTTTCATTATCCCTGTGCAGGCTCTTGAAGGGTTTCTTTTGTCTGGTAAGAATGCACTGAAATAACCGTAGACTTCAGATGACATTTGTGATCAGGAGATGTACATGGGTGCCATGCAGGTGGCACAAGATGCTTGGGAAAGGCCACCTCGTTCCTTTAAAGCAGCGGTGTCACACTGGCGGCTCTCCAGCTGTTGCCAAACTACAAGTCCCATCATGCCTCTGCCTTTGGGAGTCATGCCTGTAACTGTCAATCTTGCAATGCATCATGGGACTTGTAGTTTGGCAACAGCTGGAGGGCCGCCAGTTTGACAGCTGTGCTTTAAAGTACATCTACAGGCTGGGCCAAGGCGTGGAGGCGTCTACAGGCTGGGCCAAGGGGTAGGCAGAAGAGGCAGGCAGCTTGGCCACTTCAGAAAGAGGGTGCAAAAATGGCAGGGCCAGCAACCTATGCTGCTGAAGTAGTCCACAGCTCATGGGAGCAGTTTGGCCTTTTCGCTTTGGGTGGTAGAGAACCTTGACCCAGTACAGTCTGCATGCAGGGCTAAGGGGGTAGGCAGATAATCTTCTCCCAGTTCTGGTGGTTACTATTGGATCAGACAACAATTGTACATGTGTACTCACTCCCCAACATCCATAGACTTCATCTTCCTGGGCCTCTTTGGGGGAAGAGCTCATTGGCTGCCTTGTAGTTTTTTGCTCTCCCAAAGCCATAAACATTCACACTTGGCTAATCAGAATGTACCAATATATTTCCGTGCATCAGTCCTTCGATGTGGTGGCTGCATCAGGTTTCTTTTCCTTTTTTAGATTTTTTTTTTTTTTTTTTTTTTGTCTTTTTTCCTTCATTCTGATATTGCAATCTCACCAGTAATACCTTTCCCTTCCCTTGTCTTCTCCTCTCTTTACTTGTCTTGTGTTTTCTTCCCTTGTCTTCTCGTCTCCTCCCTTGTCTTGTGTTTCCTTCCCTTGTCGTCTCCTCCCTTGTCTTGAGTTCCCTACCCTTCTCTTGTCTTGTCATCCCTTATCTTGTCTTCCCTTCTATTCCCTTCCCTCATCTTCCCTTCCTATCCTGTATCTTTCCTACCCTTCCTTTCTCATCCCTTACTTCGTCTTCCCTTCGCTGGTCTTCCCTTCTCTTGTTTTGTCTTCCCTTATCTTGTTTTCCCTTCTATTCCCTTCCTTCATCGTCCCTTCCTATCCTGTATCTTTCCTACCCTTCCCTTCTCATCCCTTCCCTCGTCTTCCCTTCCCATCCCATGTCTTCCCTTCCCTCATCTTACCTTCCCCCTCTCATCCCTTCTCCTCTCATCCTGTGTATTCCCTTCCCATGTCTTCCCTTTCCTTCCCTTCTCTTCCCTTCCCATCCCTTGTCTTTTCTTTCCTTGTCTTCTTGTTTTGTCTGCTCTTCCCTTCCCTTGTTTTGTTTTCCCTTCTCTTCCCTTGTTTTTTCTTCTCTTCCCTTGAATTCTCCTCTCTTTACTTGTCTTGTGTTCCCTTCCCTTGTCTTCTCTTCTCCTCCCTTGTCTTGAGTTCCCTTCTCTTGTCTTGTCATCCCTTATCTTGTCTTCCCTTCTATTCCCTTCCCTCATCTTCCCTTCCTATCCTGTATCTTTCCTACCCTTCCTTTCTCATCCCTTCCCTCGTCTTCCCTTCGCTGGTCTTCCCTTCCCTTCTCTTCCTCTCTTTTCTCTTCCATTGTCTTCCCTCGTCATCCCTTCCCTTTTCCCTTCTCCTCCCATCCTGTGTCTTCTCTTACCTTCCCATCCCTTCTCTTCCCTTCCCATCCCTTCTCTTCCATTATTATTATTTATTATTATTATACAGGATTTATATAGCACCAACAGTTTGCACAGCACTTCCATTCCCTTCCCATCCCTTCTCTTCTCTTCCTTTCCATTCCCATGTCTTCCCGTCCCAGCCCGTGTCTTCTATTCTCTTTCTGTGTCTTCCCATCCCTCATCTTCCCTTCCCATCCCGTGTCTTCCCTTCCCTCATCTTACCTTCCCCCTCTCATCCCTTCTCTTCCCATCCTGTGTATTCCCTTCCCATGTCTTCCCTTCACTTCCCATCCCTTGTCTTTTCTTTCCTTGTCTTCTTGTTTTGTCTGCTCTTCCCTTCCCTTGTTTTGTTTTCCCTTCTCTTCCCTTGTTTTTTCTTCTCTTCCCTTGTCTTCTCCTCTCTTTACTTGTCTTGTGTTCACTTCCCTTGTCTTCTCTTCTCCTCCCTTGTCTTGAGTTCCCTTCCCTTCTCTTGTTTTGTCATCCCTTATCTTGTCTTCCCTTCCCATCCTGTATCTTTCCTACCCTTCCCTTCTCATCCCTTCCCTGGTCTTCTTTTCCCTTCTCTTCCCCTCTTTTCCCTTCCATTGTCTTCCCTTGTCATCCCTTCCCTTCTTTTCCCTTCTCCTCCCATCCTGTGTCTTCTCTTCCCTAGTCTTCCCTTCCCCCTCTCATCCCTTCTCTTCCCTTTTCTCTTCCCTTCCCATCCCTTCTCTTCCATTATTATTATTATACAGGATTTATATAGCACCAACAGTTTGCGCAGCACTTCCATGCCCTTCCCTTCCCTTCTCTTCTCTTCTCTTCTCTTCCTTTCCATTTCCATGTCTTCCCATCCCATCCCGTGTCTTCTCTTTCTGTTTCTTCCTTTCTCATCTCTTCCTTTCCCTCGTCTTCCTTTCCATCGTCTTCCTTTCCCTCGTCTTCCCGTCCCTCGTCTTCCCTTCCCATCCCTTTTCTTACCTTCCCCCTATCATCCCTTCTCTTCCCATCCTGTGTCTTCCCTTTACTTCCCTTTCCTTCCCTTCCTATCCCTTGTCTTTTTTTCTTTCTTTATCTTCTTGTTTTGTCTTTTCTCTTCCCTTCCCTTGTTTTTTTTTTTCTCTTCCTTTCCCATCCTGTGTCTTCCCATCCCATCCCTTCTCTTCCTTTCCCTTCCCTTTGCTTCTCTTCCCATCCCGTATCTTCCCTTGTCCTTTCTTTTCTTCCCTTTCCTTGTCTTCTCTTCCTTTCCCTTTTTTTTTTTTTTTATTCCCTTCCCTTGTCTTCTCTTCCTTTTGCATTCCATGTCTTCCCTTCCTTTTTTTTCCCATCTCCTCCCTTACCATCACATCCCTTCTCTCCCATTCCTATCCCATCTCTTCTCTTCCCTCACCTTCCCTTCCCTTGTCTTCCCTTCCCCCTCTCATCCCTTCCCTGTCTTCCCTTGTCTTCTCTTCCCATCCCGTGTCTTCCCTTCCCTCCCTTCCCATGTCTTCCCTTTCCTTCCCTTCTCTTCCCATCCTGTGTCTTCCCTTCCCATGTCTTTTCTTTCTTTTTCTTGTCTTCTATTCCTTTCCCTTGTTTTTTCTTCCCTTCCCTTTAATTACCTGCCCTCTCTCATCCCTTCCTTGTCTTTCCATCCTACGTTTTCCCATCTTTTTTTCTTCCCTTCCCTTATCTTCCCTTCCCGTCCCTTGTCTTCCTTTCCCTCTTCTTCCTTTCCCATCCTGTGTCTTCACTTCCCATTCTCTGTCTTTGCTTCCTTTTTCTTTTTCCTTTTTTTTCTCTTCTCTTGTTTTCTCATCCCTTCTCTTCCCTCATCTTCCCTTTCCTTGTCTTCCCTTCCCCCTTTCATCCTTTCCCTTCCCCTCTCTTCCTTTTTCTTCCCATCTGGTGTCTTCCCTTCCTTTTGTCTCCCCTTCCTATCCCTTCCCTTCCCATTACGTGTCTTGTCTTCCCATTCCTTCCCTTCTCTTCCCATCCATTCTCTTCCTTTCCCTTCCCATCCCGTGTCGTCCCTTCACTTGTCTTTTCTTTTATTCCCTTTCCTTTCCTTGTCTTCTCTTCCCTTCCATTGTTTTTTCTTCCTATCCCATGTCTTCCCATCCTGTGTCTTCCCTTCCTTTCTTGTACCTTCTCTTCCCATCCTTTCCCTTCCCTCATCTTCCCATCTGCCTCTCATCCATTCCCTTTCCCTGTATTCCCTTCCATTGTCTTCTCTGCCCATCTTGTGTTTTTCCTTCCCATGTCTTCCCTTCCCTTCTCATCCCATCTCGTCTTCTCTTCCCTTTCCTTGTTTTGCCTTCTCTTCCCTTCCCTCATTTTGTATTCTCTTCCCTTCCCTCGTTTTGTATTCTCTTCCCTTCCCTCGTTTTATCTTCTTTTCCCTTTCCTCGTTTTTGCCTTCTCTTTCCTTCCCATCCCATCTCTTGCCTTCTCTTCCATTTCCTTGTTTTGCCTTCTCTTTCCTTCCCATGTTGTGCCTTCTCTTCCCTGCCCTTGATTTGTCTTCCTATCCCTTGCCTTCCCATCCCTTGCCTTCCCATTCCTTGCCTTTCCATCCCTTGCCTTCCCTTCCCTTGTCTTTTCCATAAACCTCGTACAAAAAGTGAGCATTGTCAATATAGAAAAGGTGAAAATAAGACTGAAGAAAGGTCAAATAAGGAAAACTATTGCAGACACCACAGCAAAGAACAAGTAAGTTGCAATATATTCTTTTTTTTTTTTTCTTTTTGGGTTTAGATATGTGTTAACAAATGGCGCCGCAGCACACCATTGCACAAAGCAAACCCAGTTTTTGGTTTTACGTACACTTTATTGTCCTATACAAGTGAAATTCTCACCTAAACACAGAATCCTTTTGAGTCTACAATTATCTACAGATACAGTGACCTCAGGATCCAGCCGCCTTCTGCAGCCGGCATAAAGATATCTGGAGGCCGTCAGGATGGAGTTGGTTTATCCCTGTCATTGGAGGAAGTTTTAGTGATCCATAAAACAAGCCATAAACTAAACCAAAGGAAGTCAAACAGCGAGGAACAACTACTAACATTTACATAAGACATAAATATACACCTAGGAAAACATCACAGCGCTGGAAACCGGAGATCCGAGATTTATGTAACTTTGCAGCGATCCTATGTTAGCTCCAAGGTCAGGGGGAAAGAGGCGAGAAAATCGCAGCCAGCAGATTATATGGTTCCTAAACCAACAACTCGCCTTCACCTGTCAGAATTAAAGATTTATTAATCCCAAAAATGTAATATATTGCAGATTACCAATCATTAGATGTGGTGGCTGCCTTAGTTTTTCACCTGTGACCTGGCAAGTAACACTCCTCCTGTATTAGAGCACTCCCACTCTGGATAAAGGAGCAACAGAGACACCTTTGGACAGCAGCATTGTCAGTCTTGGGGGTGGGGGGTTAGATGAACTAGCAGAGTTAGATACACTAACAAAATTGAAGCCAAACTCCATGGTTCCTGGGTTCTCCATCGTCCTCTTTCATGGTTCTCCTCTTCCCGTCTCACCACACCTTCAGTGTCACCTCTACAGCTCAACCTCCTCCTCTCCTCTTCCTATAGAGGTCCCCCAAGGCTTTGTCTTCTGGCCTCCTTGTCTTCTCTATCTACCTCCTCCATTGGTCATCTGATAGCCTCCCATGGCTTCCAATACCAACTCTATGCTGACCCAGAAATCTTTCTCTACTCCTCAGCTCACTGTTGTCAGTCTCCTCCCACCTCACTAACTGACATAGGGTATGGATGTCGCCCCGCTTGCCAAAATTCAAAATTATTCCAAAACCCAACTAATAAAAAGTACAATGTAGCACTATACAATGTAGTGTGCCACGGTGCTCGCCTCGCCTTGTGTGATGTACTTGGGCTGCGCTTCTACCTCCTGATCTGCATGCAGCACCTGGGATTTGGAAGCTGAGCATACCAGAGCCGTCACCTTAAGACCAGCGTCACACCATACAGGTCCGATGGCTCGCGTGCGTTTCTGTGCTTTTTCTGCACGTTCCCACAGGTCGTGTGTAGGGCCGTCCATTTATTCCAATGGGCTGCTCTATGCGCAAGAAGCCACAACACTATTCCAAAATAATGCAGCACCAAAACGCATTGTGCTGCGGCACCGCGCGGCCCGGTACATGTGAAAACGAATGCATTAGCAGATGCATGGGGGTGCTAATAACAAGTAATGGTGCCGACACACTTCTGATAAAGGGCAGTATGTTGGGAAAGCGCACGATTTTGCACTAGGTTCACCCCTTGTGTGTGTCAGGAACGCATGCAAAACTAGGCTACGTTCACACCTTGTGCGTCCTGGGAACGCACGCAAAACTAGGCTATGTTCACACCTTGTGCGTCTCGGGACCGCATGCAAAACCAAGCTACGTTCACACCTTGTGTGTCTCGGGAACGCATGCAAAACTAGGCTACGTTCACACCTTGTGCGTCTCGGGACCGCATGCAAAACCAGGCTACGTTCACACCTTGTGCCTCTCAGGAACGCACACAAAACCAGGCTACGTTCACACCTTGTGTGTCTCGGGACCGCATGCAAAACCAAGCTACGTTCACACCTTGTGTGTCTCGGGAACGCATGCAAAACTAGGCTACGTTCACACCTTGTGCGTCTCGGGACCGCATGCAAAACCAGGCTACGTTCACACCTTGTGCCTCTCAGGAACGCACACAAAACCAGGCTACGTTCACACCTTGTGCCTCTCAGGAACGCACACAAAACCAGGCTACGTTCACACCTTGTGTGTCTCGGGAACGCACACAAAACGAGGCTACGTTCACACCTTGTGCTTGTCTGGAACGCACGCGAAACTAGGCTATGTTCACACCTTGTGCGTCTCGGGAACGCACGCAAAACTAGGCTACGTTCACACCTTGTGTGTCTCGGGAACGCACGCAAAACTAGGCTACGTTCACACCTTGTGCGTCTCGGGAACGCACGCGAAACCAGGCTACATTCAAACCTTGTGCGCCTCAGGAACGCACGTGAAACTAGGCTACGTTCACACCTTGTGTGTCTCGGGAACGCACGCAAAACTAGGCTACGTTCACACCTTGTGCGTCTCGGGAACGCACGCGAAACCAGGCTACATTCAAACCTTGTGCGCCTCAGGAACGCACGTGAAACTAGGCTACATTCACACCTTGTGAGCGTTGGGAACGCATGCAAATCTAGGCTATGTTTACACCTTGTGCGTGTCGGGAACGCAAGCAAAACTAGGCTATGTTTACACGTTGTGCGTGTTGTGAACACAAGCAAAACTAGGCTATGTTCACACCTTGTGTGTGTCGGGAACGCACGCAAAACTATTCCAAAATAATGCAGCACCAAAACGCATTGTGCTGCGGCACCGCGCGGCCCGGTACATGTGAAAACGAATGCATTAGCAGATGCATGGGGGTGCTAATAACAAGTAATGGTGCCGACACACTTCTGATAAAGGGCAGTATGTTGGGAAAGCGCATGATTTTGCACTAGGTTCACCCCTTGTGCGTGTCGGGAACGCACGCAAAACTAGGCTACGTTCACACCTTGTGCCTCTCAGGAACGCACGCAAAACTAGGCTACTTTCACACCTTGTGTGTGTCGGGAACGCATGCAAAACCAGGCTACGTTCACACCTTGTGCCTCTCGGGAACGCACACAAAACCAGGCTACGTTCACACCTTGTGTGTCTCGGGAACGCACGCAAAACTAGGCTACGTTCACACCTTGTGCGTGTCTGGAACGCACGCGAAACTAGGCTACGTTCACACCTTGTGCGTCTCGGGACCGCATGCAAAACCAAGCTACGTTCACACCTTGTGTGTCTCGGGAACGCACGCAAAACTAGGCTACGTTCACACCTTGTGTGTCTCGGGAACGCACGCGAAACCAGGCTACATTCAAACCTTGTGCGCCTCAGGAACGCACGCAAAACTAGGCTATGTTTACACGTTGTGCGTGTTGTGAACACACGCAAAACTAGGCTATGTTCACACCTTGTGCCTCTCAGGAACGCACGCAAAACTAGGCTACTTTCACACCTTGTGTGTGTCGGGAACGCACGCAAAACTAGGCCACGTTTACCCCTTGTGCGTGTTGTGAACGCACGCAAAACTAGGCTATGTTCACACCTTGTGCCTCTCAGGAACGCACGCAAAACTAGGCTACTTTCACACCTTGTGTGTGTCGGGAACGCACGCAAAACTAGGCTACGTTCACACCTTGTGCGTCTCAGGAACGCGCGAAAAACTAGGCTACGTTCACACCTTGTGCATCTCGGGAACGCATGCAAAACTAGGCTACGTTCACCCCTTGTGTGTCTTCAAAACGTAGGCTATGTTCACACATTGTGCGTGTTGGGAACGCACGAAAAACTAGGCTACGTTCACACCTTGTGCGTCTCGGGAACGCACGCAAAACTAGGCTATGTTCATTCCTTATGCATGTCAGGAACGCACACAAAACTAGGCCACGTTTCCACCTTGTGCGTGTCGGGAACGCACGCAAAACTAAGCTATGTTCACCCCTTCTACATGGAGCAAACTAGATCATGCTTTGCTGGGTTTATTTATTTTTTTTTTTTTTTGCCTTCCTCAGGATAATTTTTTTTATGGTTGAACTGGATGGACTTTTGACTTTCTTCAGCCAGACTAACTATGTAACTATATAGGCACCTTTAGAAGTGTAATTGTGCCAGGGTCGGGACAGACTTGCCCTGCCCCCAAGGAGAAGATGCAGAACTGCACCTCCCTTTCCTGCTGCTAATGCATGGTGTTGGGGGGGCATACCACCATGCATGTTCTGGTCCACCCCATGTGTTCCAGCTGCCTATAGTTGGAATGGAGGTGCACTGCTCATGCAGGGGCATTCACTTACTTTTTAGCAGCTGATCAGTTGCACATACAAGGTGCGCTTTTTGCTGGAGCGCGGGGGGTGGAGTGTGGGCACGTTGGAGCTCATTGTGAGCACACAGAAAGCCATGGGTTAGTAGACTAGACGCTGTGGTCTCCTAGTTGCCCACCACCAATCTGGAGTGTGCATGTGCTGCAGTGCTCACCATGTAGCAATCCCTCTATGTTAGGGTCATGCATCTGGGGCAGCTGCCCCTCCTGCCCTCCCCCTTGTAACTGGCTAATAAAAATTGCCCATGTGCTAATAGCCACCACACCCCGTTACAAGGCTGTACCCCTCTTACAGTAGACAAAGCTTCCTTCCAGGGGCGGACTGACCATTTGGAAACTCGGGCACTGCCCAAGGGCCCGGAGTCAGTAGGGGGCCCCATGAGATGCCCCTGGTACCTTTTTCATAGGCTTTTTTGAGTTTGGGCAAGGACACAGGGGCCCCATAATCCCCTATTGCCCGGGGGCCCCAGTTGTCAGTCCGCCCCTGCCCGAGGGCCCGGGGTCAGTAGGGGGCCCCATGAGATGCCCCTGGTACCTTTCATAGGCTTTTTTGGGTGTGGGTGAGAATACAGGGGCCCCATGATCCCCTATTGCCCGGGGGCCTCATGAGTTGTCAGTCCGCCCCTGGACCTGACACCCTGACACCATTCTTCCTTCTAACGCTCCTCGTTTATCATCTTCTTCTAGTCAGAGACTTTCTTGACCCACAGTGAGCAGCTGAAACTTTCCATCCCACTTTCCCTGATTGGAAGGATCCCGGGGTCCAAAGTCCAGCGGCGAGTGCCATTTACAGGACGGACACCACACACCCCACGAATGGAAGTCTAGAAATCGTTTGTAGGACACCAAGATAAAGGCTTCTATAGTTGACTTTTCTATGAACAGTAATCTGTGCGATAGTGGAAATGTGAAATGAAGGGGACGTGCCATGAGACGCCAAGGGGCCCCTGCGTAACAAACAATATTTGTACAAAATATCAGCGATTAGCCCGCCATGCGATACATTGTCTATTTTTTTTTTTTTGTGAAGTATACATAGGTGAATAGAATTATATTTTTTTTAATAGAATTATATTTTTTTAATAAAGAGTTTAATGTCACTTTAACTCCTTCCTCACCTTCTCCTATTAAATGCTGTTTTTGGTATCCTATTTAATTTTCTTACTACCATTCAGAAACCCCTTTTTTTTTTTTTTTTTTTTTTTTTTTTTATTATTATTATTATTAGTTTGTTTTTGCAACATTGCATTAAAAAAATGCATAACGTTTAGATAAAAAAAGAAAAAATTTTATTTATTTGGAAACACCTTTGCCTTGGTTTTTTACCAGATATGTACAGTATTTGTCTTTCAGCCCGGGATCACATACATGCAGTGCGGTATGTCACATGTGATTCGCACAGGAACAGCACCGCATTCCTGTGCAAATCACATGCGATTTGTGTGAGGTGCGATTGGAGCCATACACCACCGCTCCGCACCGCACCCGCACCGAAAAGGTGCAGGACCCTTTTTTCGGGTCCGCACTAGAATCGGATCTCATGGGTATTCGCACCTATGCGATCCGATTCTGCACATGGCACCGCGTTTTGCGGACCTTTTTTAGGGTGTTGTTAACTTAACATACACACCCACAGCGGTTCGCATGAACGGGGTGCGATTCTGATGCGCACAGAAAACGCTGCGCATTCCCGCACCGCATCAGTGTGAACCCGGGCAGTTGTTGAGGGCTTGTTCACCCCCGGGTGCGTGCACAGTAAAATATTTTCCTGCGCAAACACACTGCGTTTTGCAGACAACACCACCACATATCCAGCACATGTGTCCACGTTTGCGGCGTTATTTGCACCAGCATATTTTTTTTTTTTTTTTTTCACGTTTCGCACATGTAGTGTGGCCTGTTGAAATGAATGGTTGCCCTAAAGTGCAGTGCACAAAGAGCATGCATGCACAGACGCATCTCATGGTGTGAAGGAGCCCTTAAATCCACAACTGCTGAAACTAGAAAAGAGGCAGTTAAAGCGGTACTTTGGTAATACTGTGAAAATAAATACACTATATTGCTGAAAGTATTGGCCCCGCCCTCCAAATCATGTGATTCAGGTGTTCCAATCCCCTCCCAATCATGTGATTCAGGTGTTCCAATCCCCTCCCAATCATGTGATTCAGGTGTTCCAATCCCCTCCCAATCATGTGATTCAGGTGTTCCAATCCCCTCCCAATCATGTGATTCAGGTGTTCCAATCCCCTCCCAATCATGTGATTCAGGTGTCCCAATCCCCTCTCAATCATGTGATTCAGGTGTCCCAATTCCCTCCGAATCATGTGATTCAGGTGTTCCAATCCCCTCCATATCATGTGATTCAGGTGTTCCAATCCCCTCCCAGTCATGTGATTTAGGTGTTCCAATCTCCTCCATGGACACAGGTGTATACAATCCAGCCCCTAGGCATGCAGACGGCTTCTACAAACATTGGTGAAAGAATGGGTCGCTCTCAGGAGCTCAGTGACTCCAAGCGTGGTCCCGTGATAGGTGGCCACCTGGGCAATAAGTCCATCCGTGACATTTCCTGGCTACTAAATATTCCACGCTCCACTGTTAGTGGGATTATAACAAAGTGGAAGCAACTGGGAACAACAGCCACTCAGCCACCAAGTGGTAGGCCACGTCACATGACAGGGCGGGGTCAGCGCATGCTGAAGCGCACAGTGCGCAGAAGTCGCCAACTGTCTGCAGAGCCAATAGCTAAAGACCTCCAAACTTGGTGTGGCCTTCAGATGAGCCCAACAACAGTGCGTAGAGAGCTGCATGGAATGGGTTTCCATGGCCGAGCAGCTGCATCCAAGCCTTACATCACCAAGTGCAATGCAAAGCGTCGGATGTTGTGGTGTAAAGCACGCCGCCACTGGACTATAGAGCATGGAGACGTGTTCTCTGGAGTGACCAATCACACTTCTCTGTCTGGCAATCCGATGGACATGTCAGGGTTTGGTGGTTGCCAGGAGAACAGTACTTGCCTGACTGCATTGTGCCAAGTGTAAAGTTTGGTGGAGGGGGGATTATGGTGTGGGGGTATTTTTCAGGGGTTGGGCTTGGCCCCCTAGTTCCAGTGAAGGGAACTCTTAAGGAGACATTTTGGACAATTTCATGCTCCCAGCTTTGTGGGAAGAGTTTGGGGATGGCCCCTTCCTGTTCCAACATGACTGCACACCAGTGCACAAAGCAAGGTTCATAAAGACATGGAGGAGCCAGTTTGGGGTGGAGGAACATGACTGTCCTGCACAGAGTCCTGACCTCAACCCCATAGAACACCTTTGGGATGAATTAGAGTGGAGACTGCGAGCCAGGCCTCCTCCCCCAACATCAGTGCCTGACCTGACAAATGTACTTCTGGAAGAATGGTCCAACCTTCCCATAGACACCCTCCTAAACCTTGTGGACGGCCTTCCCAGAAGAGTTGAAGCTGTTATAGCTGCAAAGGGCGGGGCCAACTCAATATTGAACCCTACGGACTAAGACTGGGGGGCCATTAAAGTTCATGTGTCTGGAAAGGGCGGGGCCAACTCAATATTGAACCCTACAGACTAAGACTGGGGGGCCATGGAAGGTCATGTGCGTGGAAAGGGCGGGGCCAACTCAATATTGAACCCTACAGACTAAGACTGGGAGGCCATTAAAGGTCATGTGTGTGGAAAGGGCGGGGCCAACTCAATATTGAACCCTACGGACTAAGACTGGGAGGCCATTAAAGGTCATGTGTGTGGAAAGGGCGGGGCCAACTCAATATTGAACCCTACGGACTAAGACTGGGAGGCCATTAAAGGTCATGTGTGTGGAAAGGGCGGGGCCAACTCAATATTGAACCCTACGGACTAAGACTGGGAGGCCATTAAAGGTCATGTGCGTGGGAAAGCCAGTGGCTAATACTGTGTGTGTGTGTGTGTGTGTGTGTGTATGTATGTATGTGTGTGTGTGTGTGTGTGTGTGTGTGTGTGTGTGTGTATATATATATATATATATATATATATATACACACACTATATTGCCAAAAGTATTGGGCGCCTGCATATATATCTGGGAGAAATGCGGGGGGACGAGATTTTTGTATCTTCCTTTGTTTTGTCAATAGACAGACTGCAGAGAGGTACACATTGCGCTGGTTGTAGAGGACCGCGCGGCGGTCAGGCCGGTCGGTGTGGGACTTTCATTTGCTGTGTTGCAGCTTATTTATCCAAAACACGCACACAGCCCCGAGCCGGACACGTCATGTTTGGAGGAACGTCTCGCATACATTCTTCGGTTTTGTTGACATATAAAGGATCAGAGACAGGAGCACATGAGGTCTTGGAGAGAAAAGTCTGAGCCTGGCTGATATCACCCGCACACAACTGGACGCACCCAGAAGATTCCATATCTCCCTCCCCGCCCTGCCCTTATCTCCATAGACACTCTTCAATCGTTCTATAGTTTGACCATTGTTCTCTTTCTGGGGAAAAAAACTTAGAGTAATGGGGGTGCTGCAGCAACAATCAGCAGATATCAACCTAAACTGGTCATATACTATACAATCTGATTGTACAATCTCTATTTTTTTAAATAGCACAACTATGGGCAGCACAGTGGCTCAATGGTTATCACTTCCGCCTGGCAGGACTCGGGTCGTTCGTTCGAATCCCAACCACGGCGCCACCTGCCTGGAGTTTGCATGTTCTCCCTGTGCCTGCGTGGGTTTCCTCCGGGTACTCCGGTTTCCTCCCACACTCCAAAGACATGCTGGTAGGTGAATTGGCTCCTGTCTACATTGTCCCTAGTATGTGTATGTATGAATGTGAGTTAGGGACCTTAGATTGTACGCCATAAATGTTGGACAATCAGAAAAGAGAGACTCCCCGCTAACCTCTGATGTCATAATGATGTCACAAACCTTTATCACCATCTAACTAGACAGGTGCTCTTGACAACTGTGACCTCTGGTGATCGCCACCCCTGCCAGGAGGCCGCTCCATGTATGCACTCTGCATAACCTGCAACCCTGACTCCAGCACAGAGCATGACCCGGGTATGGTATTCTATAATCTGGGCCCGGGGTATGGTATTCTATAATCTGGGCCCTGGTATGGCGTTCTATAATCTGTCCCGGGTATGGCGTTCTATAATCTGGGCCCGGGTATGGCGTTCTATAATCTGGGCCCTGGTATGGCGTTCTATAATCTGGGCCCTGGTATGGCGTTCTATAATCTGTCCCGGGTATGGCGTTCTATAATCTGGCCCTGGTATGGTGTTCTATAATCTGTCCCGGGTATGGCGTTCTATACCCGGATATGGTATTCTATAATCTGCGCCTGGGGTATGGTATTCTATAATCTGCACCTGGGGTATGGTATAATCTGTGCCCGGATATGGTATTCTATAATCTGTGAATAAAAACAGATGTAAACGGATGTCAATGTAGGAAAAATGGATGTAAATGGACAAAAAAAAGGATGTAAATGTACGAACAATTTATGTAAATGGACAAAACTGAATGAAAAAAGGATGTAAATGGACAAAAACGGATGTAAATGAATAAAAACGTATGTAAACGGATGTAAATGTAGGAAAAATGGATGTAAATGGACAGAAAAAAGGATGTAAATGAATAAAAATGGATGTAAATGTACGAAAAATGGATGTAAAATGAATAAAAACGGATGTAAATGTACGAAAAATGGATGTAAAATGAATAAAAACGGATGTAAATGTACGAAAAATGGATGTAAAATGAATAAAAACGGATGTAAATGGACAAAAAATGGATGTAAATGGACAAAACCGAATGAAAAACGGATGTAATGAATAAAAACAGATGTAAATGGACAAAAAATGGATGTAAATTAATAAAAACAGATGTAAATGTATGAAAAATTGATGTAAATGGACAACGAATGAAAAATTTATGTAAATGAATAAAAACGGATGTAGTGAATAAAAACGGATGTAAATGGACAAAAAATGGATGTAAATGAATAAAAACAGATGTAAATGTACGAAAAATTGATGTAAATGGACAAAAACGAATGAAAAACTGATGAAAATTAATAAAAACGGATGTAAATGGACAAAAAATGGATGTAAATGAATAAAAACAGATATAAATGGATTTAAATCTACGAAAAATGGATGTAAACGGACAAAAACGGATCAAACTGGATGTCAATGGACCAAAAATCAAATGTAAACTGATGCACCGTGGTAGTTCATTGAGAACTACAAGTCGGCAGCCGCTAAGGCTGATGGGACTTGTAGTTCATTCATTCACAGAACTCTGGGCATTTCCTCAGTCTCCTCCAGTAATCAGACTGCAGCATTGTAACATTGTAATAAATCACAGGGTGAGGGTCTCCCTAGTCACCTATCTGGTCATTAGACCGACCCTCATACGACCCCTCACCCCGGGTTCACACCTAAGCATTTTCCGCAGCGTTTTGCAGAAACGTGGTACAGTCCATTTCCCATGATCTCCTATGGGACGGGTTCCACGTTTTCAGTGATGCGTTGCGGCATATCGCAGAGGAACCGCACCGCATTCCTGCGCAGATTTGTGTGCGGTGCGATCGGAGTCGTACATTTTGTATGGCTCTAATCGCACCAAAAACACGCAGGATCCTTTATTTCTCAGCACCAGAATCGGGTATTCACACCTATGCGATCCGATTCTGCACGTCACACCGCATTTTGCGGGCCGATTCCGGGGTGTCGTTAACTTAACCCCTCGCCCTCCTGAGGATTTACCCCCCTTAATGACCACGCCTCTTTTTGCTACTCGGCGCTGCACTAATTCGACTGATAATTGCGCGGTCATGCAATGCTGCACCCAAACGAAATTTACGTCCTTTTTTTCACACAAATAGAGCTTTCTTTCGGTGGTATTTGATCATCTGTGCGCTTTTTATTTTTCACGCTATAAACAAAAAAAGACCAAAAATTTTGAAGAAAAACAATATTTTTTACTTTCAGCTATAAAAAATATATAGTAAACTCAAAGTTGGTTATAAATTTAGGCCAAAATGTATTCTGCTCCATGTTTTTGGTGAAAAAAATCCCAATAAGTGTATATTGATTGCTTTGTGTGAAGTTATAGCGTCTACAAACTATGGTATAGATACTGTAATTTACGCCATTTTTCTGCTATACAGCGCTGCGCTAGTTTAACGGACAATTGCGCGGTCATGCAATACGGTACATTAATTAAATTTATGTCCTTTTTTTCACACAAATTGAGCTTTCTTTTGGTGGTATTTGATCGCCTGTGCGTTTTTTATTTTTTGCGCTATAAAAAAAAAAGGCTGACAATTTTGAGGAAAAAAAAAACAATATTTTGGACTTTTTGCTATAAAACGTCCAGTAAAAAAAAATTAAAAATCAAATTTAGTCATAAATTTCAGCCAAAATGCATTCTGCGACATGTCTTTGCTGAAAAAAAACATAATACGTGTAAATTAATTGGTTTACGTGAAAGTTATAGCGTTTACAAATGGCGGGAAAGATACTGGGATTTTTAAAAAAATTTTAATACTAATAATGGCGGCGATCAGCGACTTATGGCGGGACTGCGGGACTGTGGCGGACATTCTGACACTGGGGGGGAACTGACTTGGGGTCACTGACATCCCCAGTGAAACCAATACAGTGATCAGTGCAAAAAAAAACACTGACACTGTACCAATGGCACTGGGGAGGAAGGGGTTAACTTTTTTATTCACTGAAAGGGTTAACTGTGTGAGGGGAGTGTTTTACTAGGGGGCGGGGTGTGTGCTGCACGGAGACAGGCTGATCGGGAGAGATAAACTCTTCTCTCCAGATCAGCATGTCAGGAGCTGTCAGGGAACTGATAGAAATCAGAGTTACTGCAGCCCTACTCTCTGTCAGTGATTGCTGCTAATCGGCGGAACACAGCCGGTAATGACCGGCCGTGACACGGCGACTGACACCCGCGGCTGGGATCGGCGGTGCAGGTAGGGCGGCAGCGGGCCTCGTGCGCGCCCCCTACCTGATTTGCAAAAGCGCGTTTTAAAACGTGCTTTTTCCCAGCCGTGCCGCCCTGCCGCCGTATTTCTACAGTGGCTGGGAGGCAAGTGGTTAAAATACACACCCGCAGCGGTTCGCATGAACGGGGTGTGATTCTGATGAGGTGCAGAAATCGCACAGACTCCAGTGTGAATTCCGCACTGCATCGTTGTGAACCCGGGCTCAGGGACTTTTTTGAACGCAAAGTTGCATTTTTGGTTCTATAGACTTCAATGGAAACGCTGCAGAACACCATGTATCGCGTTTTTAAATCTGCCTAGCAACAAGAAAAAAATGTAAAAGGCATAAAAACATGGTTAAACGCAATGCAGAAATGGCTCAAACGCAACCTGCATAGGTGTGAACGGAGCTTTATGCAGGCCATACACGGGTCAAATTCCGAACGATTTTTCGCCTGAAAATCAAAAATGTCATTCGCTCGGTAATCCGATGGTGCCATCAATGATTTAAAAAAATCGGCCAACCGAGTCATAAAGTTCCATATAACAGGCGAAACTTCTGTTCCTTCCAGGTCACGGCTCATGCGCATATTCTTTTCAGAAAAACGATTGTACAATTTGACCATCGATCATTGAGTCGAAAATCGGTAAGGCACTGTTCCTCCCAATGACATCAACAATGGGGTCCAATAAAGCCAATGCTAGCGCACAATTCCTCCCAATGACACCAACAATGGGGCCCAATTACACCAATGATGGGGCACAATTCCTCCCAATGACACAAGTGATGGGGCAGTTCCTCACAATGACACCAACAATGGGGCCCAATGACACCAAAGTTGTGGTGCAATTCTTCCCAATGAAGCCAGGGATGGGTCACAGATCTTCCCAATGATAAGGCACTGTTCCTCCCAGTGACACCAACAATGGGGCCCAATGAAGCCATTGCTGAGACACAGTTCCTCCCAGTTACACCAGTGATGGGGCACAGTTCTTCCCAATGACACCAACAATGGGGCCCAATGACACCAAGCTGGGACACAATTATTCCCAATGAAGTCAGTGATGGGGCACAGTTTCTCCCAATGACACCAGTGATGGGGCACAGTTCCTTGCAATGACACCAACAATGGGGTCCAATGACAGCAAAGCTGGGGCACAATTCTTCCCAATGAAGCCAGTGATGGGGCACGATTCCTCCCAATGACACCAACAATGGGGCCCAATTACACCAATGATGGGGCACAGTTCCTTCCAATTACACTAATGATGGGGCACATTTCCTCGCAATGGCACCAACAATGGAGCCCAATGACACCAAAGCTGGGGCACAATTTTTCCCAATGAAGCCAGTGATGGGGCACAAATCCTACCAATGACACCAACAATAGGGCCCAATGACACCAAAGCTGGGGCACAATTCTTCCCAATGAAGCTAGTGATGGGGCACACATCCTCCCAATGATAAGGCATGGTTCTTCCCAGTGACACCAACAATGGGGCTCAATGAAGCTAATGATGGGGCACAATTCCTCCCAATGACACCCAGGATGGGGCACAATCCCTCCCAAAGACACCCAGGATGGCGATCGAATATTCCTCCCTAATCCCCGAGGGCGATCGGATATTCATCCCCGGGGGGCGATTGGATATTCCTCCCCAATCCCCGGGGGCAATCGGATATTCCTCCCCGATCCCCGGGGCCATCGAATATTCCTCCCCGATCCCCGGGGGGCGATCGGATATTCCTCCCCGATCCCCGGAGGCGATCGGATATTCCTCCCTGACCCCTCGGGCGATCGGATATTCCTCCCTGATCCCCGGGGGGCGATCGAATATTCCTCCCTGATCCACGGGGCCGATCGGATATTCCTCCCTGATCCCCGGGGGGCGATCGGATATTCCTTCCTGATCCCCGGGGGCGATCGAATATTCCTCCCTGATCCCCGGGGGGCGATCGAATATTCCTCCCTGATCCACGGGGCCGATCGGATATTCCTCCCCGATCCCCTCGTGTGATCGGATATTCCTCCCCGATCCCTGGGGGCCATCAAATATTCCTCCCCGATCCCCTCGTGTGATCGAATATTCCTCCCCGATCCCCGGGGCCATCGAATATTCCTCCCCGATCCCTGGGGGCCATCGAATATTCCTCCCCGATCCCCTCGTGTGATCGAATATTCCTCCCCGATCCCCGGGGCCATCGAATATTCCTCCCCGATCCCTGGGGGCCGATCGGATATTCCTCGGATCAGCAATCTCTGGTTACATATAAATGTTAATAGTCGATTTTATTCTGTGAATTTAGGAACTCGTCCAGATTTGTTTTTAAACAATGCAGTGATCTGGCCAGAACCAGTTCCTGGGGAAGTCTATTCCACCGTCCTCATTATCTCCCTGATGATGGCAACGTCCCAGGATTTATTCCTTCAAAACAACCCGCCCACAAAAAACCCCACCCAGCCCCCCCCCAAAAAAACCCCACCCTGCCCCCCAGTCCTCCCCATAATAATTCCTCATTTGCCTTAGCAATGCTGACTGTATTTGGTGCTGCCAATGGAGTTTATGTGAACGCGGGACCCCGCCCAGACCCCGCCCAGACACGTGTGAAAAACATGGAGATGTGAACGTGTCCCATAGGGAATCATGGTAAATGGACTGTACTGGGTTTCTGCAAAACGCAGCGGAAAACGCATGGGTGTAATATAACAGACGTGTCCTGTGATCCATTACAGCACACATATACTGTGGTGCATTATAACGGACGTGCGCTGTGAGGCATTACAATGCAGGTTCAGTGTGGTGCGTTATACCATGTGCCCTGTGGTGCATTGTAACGGACGTGCGTTGTGGTGCATTGTAACGGACGTGCGTTGTGGTGCATTGTAACGGATGTGCGTTGTGGTGCATTGTAACGGACGTGCCTTGTGGTGCGTTGTAACGGATGTGCCCTGTGGTGCGTTGTAACGGACGTGCGTTGTGGTGCATTGTAACGGATGTGCCCTGTGGTGCATTATAAAGGACGTGTGCTGCGGTGCATTGTAACGGACAAGCGCTGCGGTGCATTATAAGGGACGTGTGCTGCGGTGCATTGTAACGGACGTGCGTTGTGGTGCATTATAAAGGACGTGCGTTGTGGTGCATTATAAAGGATGTGTGCTGCTGTGCATTGTAACGGACATGCGCTGCGGTGCATTATAAAGGACGTGTGCTGCGGTGCATTGTAACGGACGTGCGTTGTGGTGCATTATAAAGGATGTGCGTTGTGGTGCATTATAAAGGGCGTGCGCCGGGGTGCATTTTAAAGGATGTGCGTTGTGGTGCATTATAAAGGACGTGCGTTGTGGTGCATTATAAAGGACGTGCGTTGCGGTACATTATAAAGGACGTGCGTTGCGGTACATTATAAAGGACGTGCGTTGCGGTGCATTATAAAGGACGTGCGCTCTGGTGCATTATAACTTCCCTGCCCTTCGGTGCACTACAACACATATGCCCCGTGGTGCACTGTAACACATGCGCACTGCACTGTACACGGGGTCCTGCTGACAATGAATGGCAATGCGACACTCCGCACTGCATATCACTCGGTGCGTTTCTTGCAGCAATGCACAGTAATCCGCGTCTCGTACAGTGACAATGCATCACACAGGTGAGGACGGGCTCTGTGAGGAAGTGGGGGAGGGGAGAAAAAAGAGATTTATTATATAACTGCATTTTTTTTTTTTTGCAAACTTCAATCCTGGTGTAATCTGCTACGTGAGGGGAGACGGTCGGTGATCTTGGGGCAATGAAAGCAATGACTCCGTCCACCTTTATAAATCTGCCCACAGGCTCCAATAGACCTCTTTTTGGATTTGCTTTTCCAACTCGTTTTCCTCGTCTCCGTGGACTCTAATCCAGAGCTGATTGTGCAATGTGTGACCTGGCAGAGGTTCGGGAACAACTAACACGGTGATGAGAGATCCGACCTGTTCTGGGTTCATAAGGGACGTTCTTGTAATACAACATGAATATTTACACCATTGTCCCGGCCAGCTCCACCCTGAGCCGAATCTGCCTCCGCCCTGCTCCCCGTACATCTCACAGGAGATATACAAATCTGGATTCACTTTTACAGGATATGGCGCTACCCCCGTAGGAGCCACTGGATAGGATGGGTCCTCTGTTTTTTGGCTTGACCTCCTCGATGACTCCAGCCGCTCTGACCAGTTTAAGTGAACAAAGCTTGCAATGTCACAGAATTCACTGAAGGCAATACCAGGCACACAGTAACGGCGCTGGATCGGGTAACGGACGCTAGATCAATTAGTAAAAGCAAGCCTTCATATATTGCCCTACACTACCACTGACAATGATAAAGGCATACAAGTGGATTAGGAGTAGTAATGGTACAACTCTACATCTGGTGTGATCAGAAGTCGCCAGTAGGTAGAGGAGAACACTATGCACCAGGATCGGCATAAACAGCAGCAAGACCAGCAATGGAGAGTGAATTGACTGCATTCGGAGGCAAAAGTACATGAATGGTGTCTAGGCCTAGGCTATCTTGGCGGAGGTACTATTTAGATGAATAATAATAGGGGTTAGCAGAATGGCTTTGCAGGGGCAGTCCTTTAATGTGTACTTCTGTCGGCTATAGTTGGGGCCCATAAGCTGCGCTGGTGCACTTATCAACAGTCTTGATGAATTAGCATGCAGTGCAGGTGCTATGTAATAAGTATCTTGCTTCCCGTAACTCAGTCACTACCACCAGTGTGTGAACGGTGGGCAGTGAGTCCTCTCACTAGGCACCGCGGTGTGGATGTAGACTCTAGCAAGCCTTAGAAGTCAGGACCAATGTATCTCCTATTTTGCTCATACTTAGCCAGTTTTGGTGCCTGTAAATATACTAAAAGGTGCCTGAAATTATGACTACAGACCCATCCTTTACCCCTCACCCATAGACCTGTCTATTGACCTGCCATACATCCACTGACCACAGACCCATCCTTCATCCCATACCCATAGACCTGCCTTACATCCACTGACCACAGACCCATCCTTTATCCCATACCCATAGACCTGTCTATTGGCCTGCCGTACATCCAATGACCACAGACCCGCCCTTCATCTCCCAACCATAGACCTGTCTATTGACCTGCCATACATCCACTGACCACAGACCCATCCTTTATCCCATACCCATAGACCTGTCTTACATCTATCAACCACAGACCCAACCTTTACCCCTCACCCATAGACCTGTCTATTGGCCTGCCGTACATCCACTAACCACAGACCCGCCCTTCATCTCCCAACCATAGACCTTCTTACATCTACTGACCACAGACCCATCCTTTATCCCATACCCATAGACCTGTCATTGACCTGAGGTACATCCACTGACCACAGACCCATCCTTCATCCCATACACATAGACCTGCCTTACATCTACCGACCACAGGTCCACCCTTTAGCCCTCACCCATAGACCTGTCTATTGACCTGCCGTACATCCACTGACCACAGACCCACTTTTCATCTCCCAACCATAGACCTGTCTTACATCTACCGACCACAGACCCATCCTTTATCCCATATCCATAGACCTGTCTATTGACCTGCTGTACATCCACTGACCACCGACCTGCCTTCATCTCCCATCCATAGACCTGTCTTACATCTAACAACCACCGACCAATCCTTTATCCCATACCCATAGACCTGCCTTACATCTACCGACCACAGGCCCATCCTTTACCCCTCACCCATAGACCTGTCTATTGACCTGCCGTACATCCACTGACCACAGACCGGCCCTTCATCTCCCATCCATAGGCCTGTCTTACATCTACCAACTACCATCTACTAATAACAAAAAAAACCCTCACCCCCCACCCTTAGACCTTCCTTACATCCTACTAATAGCAGACTCACATTCTATCCCTTACCTGTAGAATTGCTTCACATCTACTAATAACAAACCCACCCCTCACCCCCACCTATAGACCTTCCTTACATCCACTAATAGCAGACTCACATTCTATCCCTTACCGGTAGACCTGGTTCAGATCTACTAATAACACACCCAACCCTCATCCCCCACCTTACATCTCCTGATCACAGTCCCATCCTTCATCCCCCACATATAGACCTGTCCTTCATCTCCTGATCACAGTCCCATCCATTCTCCCCAACATATAGACCTGTCTTTAATCTCCCAACCACAGTCCGTTCCTTCATCTCCCACATATAGACCTGTCTTCCACCTGTCAATCACAGACCCACACTTTATCCCCCACATATAAACCTGATTTCCACCTGCTGACTGCAGACCCACACAATATACCACACTTATAGACCTGTCTTTCATCTCCTGATCACAGTCCCATCCATCATCCCCCATCACATATAGACCAGTCTTTCACCTGCCAACCACAGATCCACACTTTATCCCTCACATATAGACCTGTCTTACACCTATCAACCGCAGATCCACACTTTATCCCTCACATATAGACCTATCTTTCACCTACCAACCACTGATCCACACTTTATCCCTCACATATAGACCTGTCTTCCACCTACCAACCACAGATCCACACTTTATCCCTCACATATAGACCTGTCTTCCACCTGCCAACCGCAGATCCACACTTTATCCCTCACATACAGTATAGACCTGTCTTCCACCTATCAACCACAGATCCACACTTTATCCCTCAATATAGACCTGTCTTTCACCTACCAACCACAGATCCACACTTTATCCCTCACATATAGACCTGTCTTCCACCTACCAACCACAGATCCACACTTTACCCCTCACATATAGACCTGTCTTCCACCTGCCAACCACAGATCCACACTTTATCCCTCACGTATAGACCTGTCTTCCACCTACCAACCACAGATCCACACTTTATCCCTCACGTAGAGCCCTGGCTTCTACCTGCTGACTGCAGACCTACACATTTTCCCACACATATAGAATTGTCTTTCCTTTCCTGATCACAGTCCCATCCTTCATCCCCCACATATAGACCTGTCTTTAATCTCCCAACCACAGTCCGTTCCTTCATCTCCCACATATAGACATGTCTTTTACCTGTCAACCACAGACCCACACTTTATCCCCCACATATAAACCTGATTTCCACCTGCTGACTGCAGACCCACACAATATACCACACTTATAGACCTGTCTTTCATCTCCTGATCACAGTCCCATCCATCATCCCCCATCACATATAGACCAGTCTTCCACCTGCCAACCACAGATCCACACTTTATCCCTCACATATAGACCTGTCTTCCACCTACCAACCACAGGTCCACACTTTACCCCTCACATATAGTCCTGTCTTCCACCTGCCAACCACAGATCCACACTTTATCCCTCACATATAGGCCTGTCCTCCACCTACCAACCACAGATCCACACTTTATCCCTCACATATAGACCTGTCTTTCACCTACCAACCACAGATCCACACTTTATCCCTCACATATAGACCTGTCTTCCACCTACCAACCACAGATCCACACTTTATCCCTCACGTAGAGCCCTGGCTTCTACCTGCTGACTGCAGACCCACACATTTTCCCACACATATAGACTTGTCTTTCCTCTCCTGATCACAGTCCCATCCTTCATCCCCCACATATAGACCTGTCTTTAATCTCCCAACCACAGTCCGTTCCTTCATCTCCCACATATAGACATGTCTTTTACCTGTCAACCACAGACCCACACTTTATCCCCCACATATAAACCTGATTTCCACCTGCTGACTGCAGACCCACACAATATACCACACTTATAGACCTGTCTTTCATCTCCTGATCACAGTCCCATCCATCATCCCCCATCACATATAGACCAGTCTTCCACCTGCCAACCACAGATCCACACTTTATCCCTCACATATAGACCTGTCTTCCACCTACCAACCACAGGTCCACACTTTACCCCTCACATATAGTCCTGTCTTCCACCTGCCAACCACAGATCCACACTTTATCCCTCACATATAGGCCTGTCCTCCACCTACCAACCACAGATCCACACTTTATCCCTCACATATAGACCTGTCTTCCACCTACCAACCACAGATCCACACTTTATCCCTCACGTAGAGCCCTGGCTTCTACCTGCTGACTGCAGACCCACACATTTTCCCACACATATAGACTTGTCTTTCCTCTCCTGATCACAGTCCCACCCTTTATCCCCAATATATAGACCTGCCTTCCATGTATCGCCTGCAGACTTACCCTTCACCGACTGTCTTCCATTTATTATCTGTAACACCACCTCTAAGGAACTGCATGGTAATTTTGGGTTCTCCGTTTTGTGCCTTGACTTCAAAAACAACCTCAGCCCCACTGACACAGCTGGTTGAATACAATTCATTGCAATCACAAGTAAAGTGAATTA
Source organism: Staurois parvus (assembly GCF_062004578.1). Lineage (NCBI taxonomy): Eukaryota > Metazoa > Chordata > Amphibia > Anura > Ranidae > Staurois > Staurois parvus. Next base: position 172,994 of record NW_028319324.1, read on the forward strand.
GCAATTCAGCAATAAACAATGTAAATAGACTTTAAATGCAGAATCAAGGATAATAACACTACACTGGTTTAGAGGGCAGTCTTCTTGGCTTGCCAAAGATTAGCTACGTGGTATGAATTCTGAAGCCTCAGGTCTGAGGGTTCCAGTCTCACTAGAAGGAGGAGGAGTGGCAGTCTCTGACAGCGTAGATGGCCAAAGCCAGTCCAGACCCATTTCTTCTTCCACATTCGCCTCTTCATCTGTGCTTGGTAGCAAGGATTGAGACCTGGTTATTGAGCGTGATCTTTGAGAGGTGGTTTGACTAGGCTGTGGATCTGGTTGTGAACTGCTTCTGATAGGGGTAGTAAGGGACTGTGGTGCCAAGTGTTTAGTGGGATCGTTCTGCCTTCTGAGCGGATCCGACATACTAGCAATCCCGGTAACTGCTTGTTACCGGGTTGTGACTTCCAGCTATCATCTAACTTGTATTTTCCAGGGATGTCCAGATTCCTCAGCAACACTCTATCACCAGCCTGTAAATTGTGTACCCTCACCTTCAATTCAAAGTTTCTTTTGTTCCAGGGCCTCCGGTTGTCTGAGGCAGCTTAAGCAGCTTTCTCGTATGCTGTTTTTAGACTCTTCCTCAAATGGTGGACATATCCTCTGTGGGACACAGTCCTCTGCGGTCCCAGCCGGGTGGAATTGGCTGTACCTGCTATACATATATAGGCCCTTTTTCTTCCCCTACCACAGATCTGTATTCACAATCCTTTCATCTTCTGCCCTTGGACCCATCTTCCATCTACCAACCAAAGGTTCAACTTCCATCTCCTGACCACAAACCCACCTATCTTCTCCCACCTATAGACCTAGCATCAGTCTACTGTTTAAAGATCCCTCCTTCATCCTCTACTCCTCATCTCTACTCCTTCCATCTCCCGCCTTTTAGCCCCATTTTCCTTTAGTTTTCTCAACTATTTTGTCATTTATGAGCAGAGGCCTGCAATACAGAGAGCCAAACACTTTTTAAAGTAAAATAAATGCAATTTAGATCAGTTGGAGATGCTTTAAGCTATTTATTGACAAGTGACTCACAGTTGACCCCTTCCTGATTTGTGTTTGACATTCTTCTAAGTCACTTTGAGCTACTGTTGCATTTCCTTTGACCTGTATAAGGAGAATGGAAGTTCTGATGCAGACAGAAGCTTGTGTACACCGGCCCTAAAGCTTGCTCGACTCAAAACTCACACTATGTGTACATGTCAAAAATATTTAGCATAAGATTGCCAGCCTCTTAATACCGTCATTGTCCATTCTCTCTCCTCTCTGGTGTTACTTTCAGCAGATGAAGCTGTAGGTGACTGTAGGCATTGTCTTTGCTCTGGTGATGGGCCCTGTGTATTGGAGCCTCCGGCTGTACAACTGTCCTACATTATTAATGATTTCACAACGTATCCCAAATGTCATGTTATTTAGCTCGTAGGCTGTGTAGGCACAATCACAATGTGAGAGAATTTATTGCAGGCATGGCACTCCCTGGTCAGGGACATCTTAGTTAAGCATTAAATAGTCTGGTGTTGTGATGATCTATGTAGAGATAATGTCTTTCTCTGTGGTGAGTACTCAGGATTTTATTGCTCTGTGTTGGGGATTCATGTGTAATATTTGGGCCTCTCTTCTCCTGGTGTGGCCTATTCTTAATACCCATACAGTGCTGTTGGCCATTATCAGTGTCCACACTACCCAGAGATAAAATCTTACTGTGTATTGAGTACTACTGGTAAATGATGAAAAAACAATCATAATAGAGGAATTCAGGTCTCTTCACCTAGAAACTTGGATCCTCTAGGTTAATGGAGTATTTTAATTCAGTTAGTGGTACAGCAATGGGAGCTGCAATAGTATCTGGTCCTGTGTCCGCACCCCTTGCTGCCCCTTAGTAGTTGTCACAATAAAGCAGAGTGCGCCAAGCAAAGAGGGTTTTTTTTTTAACATACTGTCACCCTAGCAGTACAGTGTCACTGTAGTGACACTGTACTACTTGTGGGGGGCGATGAACATTTTTTTTTTTTACACTGATTGCTTTTACACCCATACAGGCTGTAAAAGCAATCATTTCTCCTTCTCAACTATTCTAGGTTAATGGAGTATTTTACTTCGGTTAGTGGTACAGCAATGGGAGCTGCAACAGTGTCTGGTCCTGTGTCTGCGCCCTTTGCTGCCCCTTAGTAGCACTCATAATAAAGCAGAGTGCGCCAAGCAAAGAGGTTTATTTTATTTTTTTATATTCATGGGTTTTTTTTTTTGTTTGTTTTGTTTTTTTAGCATACTGTCACCCTAGCGGTACAGTGTCACCGTGGTGACACTGTACTACTTGTGGGGGGTGATAAAGATTTTTTGATTTTTTAACACTGATTGCTTTTACACCCATAAAGGCTGTAAAAGCAATCATTTCTCCTTCTCAACTATTCTAGGTTAATGGAATATTTTACTTCGGTCAGTGGTACAGCAATGGGAGCTGCAACAGTGTCTGGTCCTGTGTCTGCACCCTTTGCTGCCCCTTAGTGGCACTCACAATAAAGCAGAGTGTGCCAAGCAAAGAGGTTTATTTTTTTTTTTTATATATATTATTATTCATGGTGTGTTTTTTTTTTTTTTACATACTGTCACCCTAGCGGTACCATAGTGACACTGTACTACTTGTGGGGGGGGTGATGAAGATTTATTTTTTACACGGATTGCTTTTACACCCATAAAGGCTGTAAAAGCAATCATTTCTCCTTCTCAACTATTCTAGGTTAATGGAGTATTTTAATTCGGTCAGTGGTACAGCAATGGGAGCTGCAACAGTGTCTGGTCCTGTGTCCGCACCCTTTTGCTGCCCCTTAGTAGCACTCACAATAAAGCAGAGTGTGCCAAGCAAAGGGGCCCTGTAACATGCAATCATAGCTTCCAAAGGTCCTTAAATTGGCACCAGATCTCTCTGTCCCGCTTTCCTCCCCAGTTGTTCGTCATATTGGTCTGGTATATGGACTTCTATCAAATTTAGTATTTATCTACCAACTGCTCTAACCCTTGATCCAATCTCTATATTTTCTGTTTGTTATTTTTGGAAAGCTGATATAAAATAAAAATAATGTTGAAGAAAGCAATATATGGCTTTACCAATTTTTTTTGCCCATTCTTCATGCTCCTAGTACTGGGGGGGGTGGCAGGGGCATGTTCTTTTCCTACATGCTGTGCTATATTTTGTGCCTATTTGTCATCTCAGAAAGTTGGGAAAGATGAGTAATCCCCTATGATAGATCTGCTGATGGATAGACATTTTCCTGTGCAACCCCCTACTTATATCATGTGATATCACATGACCAAATGAAGAAAATGCATAAGACATTAGCTCTAGCAGCTTCCCTGCCGAGGTCTGCTACAGATTATTGAGTTACAGAACCTCTCTATCTCACACGTTCTCCTTTATTTTGAGTGTTACCGAGGGGCAGTAAGGCAGGTGTGGAGGTTCTAGCAGTATACAGTTTTCTGTGGGGTCTCAGTAGATAATCAGTGTGCGCATTTCTATATTCCGCTCTTTCTAGTTCCCACAGTGAAATTATTACCCCGTGCCTGCTGTGCTTTATTACTACCCTGGTTGTAGTATATTTTAAAGAGCAGCTCCTTCTAACAGTTCCTTCTATATTTTAAGGACGCTAGTTGTGAAATCTCCAACTCCACCCTCCCTGCTGGATTTAACTTTTTTTATATTATACAGCAGCCATTCTCAAATAGGGTTCCTCCAGAGGTTGCTAGGGGTTCCTTAAGCATTGGCTAGTTGGCCTCCCATTTGATGGTTCATGACACCAATAGTCTTTCTAGCTATATGTAAGGGTGGCATTCTTCCCACTGGCTACCAACATAAGGTAGATGTTTTCCCACTAACCCTCAATAAGTTGGTTTTAGCAAGGGTTCCCCTAGGCCAGGTGTCTCCAAACTTTTCAAACAAAGCAGCGGTTTACTGTCCTTCAACCTTTAGGAGGGCCGGATTGTGACCAGTTGGGGTAGAGAATGTCCCGGGCCCAACATCAGTGAAAATAAACATGGGGTGCTATTCCTCCCATTAATACCATTAAAAGCCATCATTGGTATTAATGGGAGGAATAATGCTCCATCATTGGTATCGTGTAAGAAACAGTGTCCCATTGTTGGTGTCAGTGGGAGAAGTAGTACCTCATATTACTGGGAGGAATAGTGCCCCATCATTGGTATCGAGTAAGAAACAGTGTCCCATTGTTGGTGTCAGTGGGAGGAGTAGTACCTCATATTACTGGGAGGAATAGTGCCCCATCATTGGTATCAGTGTAAGAAACAGTGTCCCATTGTTGGTGTCAGTGGGAGAAGTAGTACCTCATATTACTGGGAGGAATAGTGCCCCATCATTGGTATCAGTGTAAGAAACAGTGTCCCATTGTTGATGTCAGTGGGAGAAGTAGTACCTCATATTACTGGGAGGAATAGTGCCCCATCATTGGTATCAGTGTAAGAAACAGTGTCCCATTGTTGGTGTCAGTGGGAGAAGTAGCGCCTCATTTTACTGGGAGGAATAGTGCCCCATCATTGGTATCAGTGTAAGAAACAGTGTCCCATTGTTGGTGTCAGTGGGAGAAGTAGTACCTCATATTACTGGGAGGAATAGTGCCCCATTATTGGTATCAGTGTAAGAAACAGTGTCCCATTGTTGGTGTCAGTGGGAGAAGTAGTACCTCATATTACTGGGAGGAATAGTGCCCCATTATTGGTATCAGTGTAAGAAACAGTGTCCCATTGTTGGTGTCAGTGGGAGGAGTAGCACCTCATATTACTGGGAGGAATAGCGCCCCATCATTGGTATCCGTGTAAGAAACAGTGTCCCATTGCTGGTGTCAGTGGGAGGAGTAGCACCTCATATTACTGGGAGGAATAGTGCCCCATCATTGGTATCAGTGTAAGAAACAGTGTCCCATTGTTGGTCTCAGTGGGAGGAGTAGTACCTCATATTACTGGGAGGAATAGTGCCCCAAGGGCCGGATAAAGGCTAGCAAAGGGCTCCAGTTTGGAGACCCCTGCCCTAGGCCTAAAAATGTTTTCGGGGGGCAAAAAGGTTGAGAGAGTCTGCTATAGAGAATGTAACAGAGAAGGTGGAACACACAAATGTGGGCAGGAGCCGAGATGGGAGCTATGTAGAAAAGATTTCACCACCAGGGTCTACTAGAGATAGGAGAAGAAGCCAACAGGTGACCCAGGCCATCAAACTCCCCCTTTAACTAAAATATAACTTGTGGGTGAGCTGACCCTTTAAATTGATGGTACAGGAATGGAAAAAATGGGGAGTTATGTATTTTGATAGTAGACTTTCTAAATTGCCATTTCCAAGCATTGCTGCTATTTTGGTAGCCTTGAGCACGAATAAAGGTGTGGCAGTTGCCGATATTGTGCAGATGTCCCCTCAACCCCCACGTATGTCGGGTGGGGGCAAAAGGGCATTTCTCCAGACCCACACAGGGGGCAGATGACACTAGCAAGCAATAGGACCTGAATTAGCGATAATGTGAGTGAGCCGCTATCTCAGCCGCTAGAATTCCACAAAGTCAATCGAGCCCTCTAGGTACGAAGCCACAGCCATGAACCAAAAATCAATGCATACAGAGTACAATACAGAGATCAGGTCCCAGGGGCTCCATTGCTTGGCAGTTTACTTCTGTGAATTTAAATTGATATTTCTGTTTATTCAGACGGTATCAGACAATTCGACAGAGCTAGAGCTCATTTATGGCTCATTTAGATGGGCGCTGAGACCCGTCCTCTGTGCTGAGCCACTTTTTTCTGCTTGTGCATCCACCATGGAGCTTGCATGTAAGCGGCTCATAAAAGTGGATGCAGATGGAGCAGCTGCATGTCAAAATTTGACATGTAGACATCTAGCGGGTGCATGGATCTGAACTTTGGGCATTCCAGTCTGTGCCCTCATTCATGTCCACATGACTGTTTATGCCCATATGAAATATATATATATATATATATGTATATTTGAAATATACTTTAAAAATTTTCTTCCCAAATATATTGACATATCTTTGAATTGCTACAATTTTGGCCGTATTCAATATACTGCAAAATGTGTGTGTGTATACATACACACATAAATATTTTTTTATATACATATAATATATATCTGACTCCCACAGATGTGAGATATATATATATATATACTGTATACACACACACACTGCATGTTGAAATGCGTTTTATTACAAAATATATGAAAAATATTTTTAAAAATACATTTCAAACATATTGTATGTCTTTAAAAATACAAATCTACATTTTGTGGAATGCATTTACAAATACATGTAAAAATAAATGTTAAAATGACTTTTTAATATGTTAAAAAAAATCTGAAGAATATATTTAAAAAATATATATTTAAAATATTTTTCATATATTTTGTAATAAAAACGCATTTTAACATGCAGTGTGTGTGTGTGTATATATATTTATTGAAATATATTGAATATGGCCAAAATTGTAGCATTTCAAATATATGTCAATATATTTGGGAAGAATAATATTTTTAAAAATTCCTCCTGAAGACACCAACAATTGGGCCCAATGACACTAAATGATGGAGATAGGTTCCTCCTAATGATACCAACAATCGGGCCCAATAACACTAACGATGGAGCTAGATTCCTCCTGATGACACCAACAACTGGGCCTGATGAGACTAATGATGGAGGTGGATTCCTCCTGAAGACACCAACAATTGGGCCCAATCACACGAACGATGGAGCTGGATTCCTCCTGATGACACGAACAATTGGGCCCAATGACACTAAATGATGGAGATAGGTTCCTCCTAATGACACCAACAATTGGGCCCGATCACACTAACGATGGAGCTGGATTCCTCCTGATGAAACCAACAACTGGGCCCGATGACACCAATGATTGTAGAGCGTATTTCCAGTTGAATAGAGATTGCACAGTGTATGGTTGGATCTCATGTGTAGACCTCAGTGGGAGCTGTTTGGATTATCTGAGGTTCTTCTGGTCAGATTTGTGTTTCCCCGAGGTGGGTCCATGTACAATAGACCCTCTCTAATGATCTCCATAATGGCGCACATTGTTCTGATGTCTGACAGTCCGGGATATTTTGGTCATTTTCTCACTTTTATTTTTAGCTTTCATGCAATAACGTGCTTCAGATTTTAATTTGGTTGCTATGACAACACCCTCCAGAGGATTCCCCCCCCCCCCCCCCTCCTGACCAGGCCATTTTTTGCGTTACGGCGCTGCGTTACTTTAACCATTTCAATACCAGGCAATTTTACACCTTCCTGCCCAGGCCATTTTTCAGGTTCCAGCGCTCTCACACTTTGAATGACAATTGCGCGGTCATACAACATTGTACCCAAACTAAAATATAATTTTCTTCACACAACTAGAGCTCTCTTTTGGTGGTATTTAATCACCGCTGGGGTTTTTATTTTTCTTTGTTTCTGTTATAAAAGTTTACAAATAAATAATTGTTCTTCATAAATTTAGGCTGAGATGTATTCTGCTACATGTCTTTGGTGAAAATAACCCAAATTAGGATGTATTATTTAGTTTGTAGGAAAGTTATAGAGTTCACAAACTATGGGATATATCTGGAAATTGATCAATCCTGAAGTACTGACAGCCAATCTAATTTCTTGAGGTCCAAGAATGTCAGAATAGTACAGATATCCCCAAATGACCCCTTTTTGCAGAGTAGACAGTCCGACGTACTTCATAAGAGGCATGGCGAGTTTTTTGAAGTTGTATTTTTTTGTCATAATTTTTCAGAAAAATAATTTTCACTATTTTTTTTTTTACATACTGTCACCAGTGCAGTACAGCGTCATCATATAACTGGCATGGCGGTGAACAGGGACACTGACTGGTGACAGTATGAAAAAAATATATATATATATATATATTTTTTTTTTATTATTTTTAATTTTTTATTACTTTTTTTAATTTTTTTTAAGATTTTTTTTTTCATATTTTACTATGACCAAAGTAGTACAATGTTACCATAGTAACATTGTACTACTTTGGGGAAGTGATCAGTATTTTTTTTTTTTTTTTTTACTCAATTTGCTTATGGCAAAGAATTACTTTGCTATAAGCAGGCATTTACCTGAATGAAATCGATTCATTCAGCTTTTTTTTTTTTTTTTTTGTGCTTAGCTGTGATTTGGTCACAGCTAATCACATGACATGTGCATGTGATTAGCTGTGACCATTCACAGCTGGGCACTAGTATACAATGGATGGCATGAATGAAGCCATCCATTGTATACAACTGTCATGTGACCTGCTGTGATTGGTCACAGCAGGTCACATGGTACCAGCAACGGGAGCCGGTACTCGGATCTGTCATCGGCCGTGTCCGAGGTGCACGGCCGGTGACAGATCGCGCTGCTGCGCCGCTCTGCATTAGCGCAAACTGCGCATGTGCGGGAGCCCGGAACGCAGGAACACTTTTGAAGCCGCCAAACAGCCATTGGCCGGGCGGCTAATGGTTAACTGACAATTGCGCGGTCATGCAACGCCGCACCTAAATTAACGTCCTTTTTTTACGGCCTTTCTTTCGGTGATATTTGCTCGCCTGAGCATTTTTAATTTTTGTGCTATAAATATTTTTTAAAAAAGACAATTTTGAGAAAAAAAACTATATTTTTGACTTTTTGCTGTTAAACATGTTCAGTAAAAATATTAATAGTAATAGAATATTTAAAAAATCAAATTTCGTCATAAATTTCAGCCAAAATGTATTCTGCTCCCTGGATCTTGCCAAAAAAAAATCCCAATACGTGTAAATTAATTGGTTTATGTGAAAGTTATAGCGTTTACAAATGGCGGTATATATACTGAGATTTTTTTTTTTCTACTAGCTACTTATGGCGGACATTCTGACACTGGGGGGGAACTGACTTGGTGTCACTGACATCCCCAGTGACACCAATACAGTGATCAGTGCTAAAAAAAAAAAGCACTGACACTGTAGTAATGGCACTGGGGAGGAAGGGGTTAACATGAGGGGCAATCAAAGGGTTAACTATGTGCTGGGAGTGTTTTACTAGGGGGCGAGGGGTGTGTGCTTCACTGTAAGCACACTGCTCTGGATGGCTGTGCTGTGCAGTGTGCCCGAGCTGACAGGGAGGAGAACTGTTAGTAAAGAAAACAGTCCTCCTCCCCGGTAATCACCGGGCACTGGTGAGTAATCAGCCACAGATGGCAGCGCAGGTATTGTATTTGCGCGCCTCATGTGCACCCCCTACCCGGAAATGCAAAATCACGTATATATACACATGATTTTGCACACCCTTGCCGCTCTGTAACTGTATTTCTGCTATGGGGCGGTTGGGAAGCTGTTAAATTAATTTTTTTTCTCAAATGGAAAATGTTTGGCACAACCAGGACTCTTCCAAGAGCTTCTGGCCCAGCCAAACTGAGCAATCGGGAGAGAAGGGCCTTAGCAAGTGAGGTGACCACGAACCCGATGGTCACTCTGACTGAGCTCCTGAGATCCTGGCTGGAAATGGGACAAAGTTCCAGAAGCTCTGATTTTGCAAACTCCAAGAGGGTTTTCATGGGTTTTGCAAAAAACAATCTGCTGCAGTGAAGGTTTCCGAAGAGCACAGCGACCTCCATAAATTTTAAATGGAAAATGTTTGGCACAACCAGGAGTCTTCCAAGAGCTGGTGGCCCGGCCGAACTGAGCAATCGGGGGAGAAGGACCTTAGCAAGTGAGGTGACCAAGAACTTGATGGTCACTCTGAGCTCCAAAGATCCTGCGTGGAGATGGGACAAAGTTCCAGAAGCTCCAATTTTGCAAACTCCAAGCGGGTTTTCATGGGTTTGGCACGAAGGAGAGGCTTCCATCTGCCCACACTTGAAGTTTCTCTCGATCATTGCTGAGATGTTTCTACACTTTGATTAGAGTCCACCTGTGGTAAATTAAATAGATTGAACATGATTTGGGAAGGCGCACACCTCTCTATAAAAGGTCTCTCAGCTGGCAATACATACTGTATCAGAGCAAAAGCCATGAGGCTAAAGGAACTGCCTGCAGAGCTTGGAGACAGTATTATTGCAAGGTGTAGATCTGGGGAAGGCTACAAAAAACAATCTGCTGCACTGAAGGTTTCCGAAGAGCACAGCAACCTCCATAAATTTTAAATGGAAAATGTTTGGCACAACCAGGAGTCTTCCAAGAGCTGGTGGCCCGGCCAAACTGAGCAATCGGAGGAGAAGGATCTTAGCAAGTGAGGTGACCAAGAACCGGATGGTCATTCTGACTGAGCTCCAGAGATCCTGCATGGAGATGGGACAAAGTTCCAGATGTTCTGATTTTGTGAACTCCAAGCGGGTTTTCATGGGTTTTGCAAAAAACAATCTGCTGCACTGAGGGTTTCCGAAGAACACAGCGACCTCCATAAATCTCAAATGGAAAATGTTTGGCACAACCAGGACTCTTCCAAGAGCTGGTGGCCCGGCCAAACTGAGCAATCGGGGGGAAAAGGACCTAAGTAAGAGAGGTGACCAAGAACCCGATTGTCCCATTTCCACGCAGGATCTCTGGAGCTCAGTCAGAGAGACCATCGGGTTATTGGTCACCTCTCTTACTAACGTCCTTCTCCCCCGATTGCTCAGTTTGGCTGGGCCACCAGCTCTTGGAAGAGTCCTGGTTTTGCCAAACATTTTCCATTTGAGATTTATGGAGGTCTCTGTGCTCTTCGAAAACCTTCAGTGCAGCAGATTGTTTTTCGCAAAACCCATGAAACCCTGCTTGAAGTTCACAAAATCCGAGCTTCTGGAACTTTGTCCCATCTCCACGCAGGATCTCTGGAGCTCAGTCAGAGTGACCAAGTTCCAGAAGCTCTGATTTTGCAAACTCCAAGCGGGTTTTCATGGGTTTTGCCAAAAACATTCTACACTGAAGGTTTCCGAAGAGCACAGCGACCTCCATAAATCACAAATGGAAAATGTTTGGCACAACCAGGAGTCTTCCAAGAGCTGGTGGCTCGACCAAACTGAGCAATCGGGGGAGAAGGAACTTAGCAAGTGAGGTGACCAAGAACCCAATGGTCACTCTGACTGAGCTCCAGAGATCCTGTGTGGAGATGGGACAAAGTTCCAGAAGCTCTAATTTTGCGAACTCCAAGCGTGTTTTCCAGGGTTTGGCATGAAGGAGAGGGTTCCATCTGGCCACACTTGAAGTTTTTCTCGATCGTTGCTGAGATGTTTCTACACTTTGATTGGAGTCCACCTGTGATAAATTAAATAGATTGAACATGATTTGGAAAGCACTCACCTCTCTATAAAAGGTCTCACAGCTGGCAATACATACTGTATCAGAGCAAAAGCCATGAGGCTAAAGGAACTGCCTACAGGGCTCGGAGACAGTATTATTGCAAGGTGTAGATCTGGGGAAGGCTACAAAAAACAACCTGCTGCACTGAAGTTTTCCGAACAGCACAGCGACCTCCATAAATTTTAAATGGAAAATGTTTGGCACAACCAGGACTCTTCCAAGAGCTGGTGACCTGGCCAAACTGAGCAATCGGGGGAGAAGGACGTTAGTAAGAGAGGTGACCAAGAACCCAATGGTCACTCTGACTGAGCTTCAGAGATCCTGCGTGGAGATGGGACAAAGTTCCAGAAGCTCTGATTTTGCAAACTCGAAGCGTGTTTCATGGGTTTGGCACGAAGGAGAGGCTTCCATCTTCCCACTCTGCCATAAAGCCCAGATCTGGTGGAGGGCTGTAGTGATGGTTGTCCTTCTGGAACGGGAAAACGTGCACTCTGACTGAGCTCCAGAGATCCTGTGTGGAGATGGGACAAAGTTCCAGAAGCTCTGATTTTGTGAACTCCAAGCGGGTTTTCATGGATTTTGCAAAAAACAATCTGCTGCACTGAAGGTTTCCGAAGAGCACAGCAACCTCCATAAATCTCAAATGGAAAATGTTTGGCACAACCAGGACTCTTCCAAGAGCTGGTGGCCTGGCCAAACTGAGCAATCAGGGGAGAAGGACCTTAGCAAGTGAGGTGACCAAGAACACGATGGTCACTCTGACTGAGCTCCAGAGATCCTACGTGGAGATGGGACAAAGTTCCAGAAGCTCTGATTTTGCAAACTCCAAGCGGTTTTCATGGGTTTGGCACGAAGGAGAGGCTTCCATCTGGCCACTCTGCCATAAAGCCCAGATCTGGTGAAAGGCTGCAGTGATGGTTGTCCTTCTGGAACGGGAAAAAGTGCAGAAGTGTGCACACGCATTGCCTCGCCTCCTAGAGGTGTGAACAAAGCCTAAAAATGTATGTTTTCATTGGAGAGAAATAAATATGAATCTATTGATCGCTCTTCTAATCATTACGTTGGTTTAGTTCCTCGGGGTCTCCCTTCAGAGTCATTTTGTTTCCTTGCTGTCTCTTCTTTATGGCTGTCACCATCCTGTGCCAGGATATTTCTCCCGCGGTGCTCTCCGTTGTGCCGCCATCTTGTTCAGTCTGACTGCTCTGCACACACTTAACTATTGACACATTTCCCGGCATGTTTGTCCTGAACCGCGGACATCTCTTCTGCTCCAGTTGTCAGCTCTCCGGCCTCGGGGTCACTCTGTCTATTTTTATCCCGGGAAGTCAGTACCTGCCATTGATGTCAGAGCAAAGCTTTCATGACACATTCAGTAGTATGACCCCCTCCTTCCCAAACAATTGTCCGCGCCGCAAAATTCCGTGAAATAGAAGAATTCTTTATTAATGCATATATACAGTGTAGGTATATACAGGCGTATCTCGGCTTACGAATTTAATTCGTTCCTCGGGACTTTTTATATTGCAAAAAATTTGTAAACCGAAACTCGGTTTCCCATAGGAATGCATTAAAAATCAATTAATCTGTTCCGGAGGTCTGAAAAAGTAAAAAGAAAAGTCTTTTATCTGTTCAAAACTCTTTATAAAGTGCACATTAAAGGTATTAATACTGTACAGGGACATGATTAAAAATTATTTCGTAAATGTATTGAAAACCAATGAATCCGTTCATATTGCGAAAAAAATCTGTAAATGCATTGAAAACCAATTAATCTGTTACGGAGGTCAGAAAAACGTTTATATTGGAAAAAAAATTTGTAAATGCATTGAAAACCAATTAATCCATTCTGGAGGTCAGAAAAAAGTAAAAAAAAGCCCTATCTGTTCAAAACTCTTTATAAAGTGCATTTTAAAGGCATAGTACTGTACAGGGACATGATTAAAAATTAATTCGTAAATGCATTGAAAACCAATTAATCCATTCCAGAGGTCAGAAAAAAAGTAAAAAAAAAGTCTTTTATCTGTTCAAAACTCTTTATAAAGTGCACATTAAAGGTATTAATACTGTACAGGGACATGATTAAAAATTAATTTGTAAATGAAATGAAAACCAATTAATCCGTTCATATTGCAAAAAAATTTGTAAATGTATTGAAAACCAATTAATCCGTTCCGGAGGTCAGAAAAAAGTAAAACAAAAGTCCTATCTGTTCAAAACTCTCTATAAGTGCACTTTAAAGGTATAAATACTGTACAGGGACATGATTAAAAATTAATTCGTAAATGCATTGAAAACCAATTAATCCGTTCATATTGCAAAAAAATTTGTAAATGTATTGAAAACCAATTAATCCGTTCCGGAGGTCAGAAAAAAGGGAAAAAAAAGTATTTTATCTGTTCAAAACTCTTTATAAAGTGCACTTTAAAGGTATAAATACTGTACAGGGACATGATTAAAATTTAATTCGGAAATGCATTGAAAACCAATTAATCCGTACGTATTGCAAAAAAAAAAATCGTAAACCGAGGCGTTATTTTCAATGGATTTTCATTTGTAAACCGAGGTCAGTGCTCAGCATAAATGAGAATACTTCAACAGATCGGTAAGAAAACCTTTACTTTCCTTTCAGAATCAACATTTTCTGTGGGATACTAGACTACAAAATCCTCTCACAAATGCCGGCCATTGATGGCAAACAAGATTTGTTAATTTTCACACACAAAAAGTATTTTTCCTAACAAATTCATCCAAGACCATGTTGCAAAAATGAACACACCCCAATGAAAGTCTTAGGAGTAAATCTAAATTTTAGACAACAAAATCCTAATCAACAAGAATTTAACCCCTTGGCGCTGGCGCTTCCCGGCCCTTTAAGGGTTTCAGAAGCCGGGAGGTGGGGCGGGGTTTTAGGGTCATGTGACCGCCTCGATTCGCTGTTACGGAGGTCACATGATCAGGAAAGGTCCCAATCGAAAGAGGAAATCGGGACCTTTCCGTGAGTACTGGATATGTGTGCTGGGAGTGTGCAGGATGCGCACTCTCAGCACATATGTTTTTTTTTAACTGCACACAAATGTGTGGCCGCTCTGTGTCTAGGCCCAGACGCCGGGAGGCCGCACATTTGTGTGCGGCCGGCGTGAAGAGGTTAACTTCCGGTGAGTCTAATTATTCATTAAACAGGTGTCCAGCAGACAGGGGATTTTAAACAGGGCTTTACTTAAAAAAGAAAACCCCGCCCATTTCATGTCATCAGCAATGGCACCACATGGAAGAGAAATGTCACAAGGCATGAGAAAGAAAATAATTTCTTGACACAAGAAAGGTGAAGGCTACAAGAAGATCAGCAAAGCTTTACTGATCAGTCAGAATACTGGAGAAAAAGCTATACAAAAATGTAACAAAGATGGAACTGCAACCATCTCACAGAGACGTCCAGGCCGTCCATGGAAGTTAACACCTCGACAGGAGCATCTTCTGATGAGAAGGGTTGAAGAAAATCACCATGCAAGTTCACTGCAGTTAGCTAAAGACGTAGAAAGTCAAACTGGGGTGATTGTTTCCCGGTACACAATACGGCGTACACTACAAAGGAATGTGTGCTGGTTTGTTCTGGGATGGTTCGTAATCGTCTGCTACTCCAACCTGGACCTCCCATAGACATTCCACTAGGGACCATTGTACCCAGACATGGCCCAGCACTCCTGACCATGGCTCTTATTGGCCTTATCTCTCCTGAACAGAACTGAGTGAACTGTCTTTATCAATACTTATAGGTCCGTAGCATGCAGAGCCATCCATACACCCCGGTCTGTTACCCAGGAAAGGATTTATGGCCCTCATTTGCAGCTAAAATGTTCAACGGGTCAATAGCCCAATAAATGCTCTGGGCACTAATTCTATATATTAATCCATCACACAGTAATTACCAGTCTAGTAGAAACCCACAAGTTGCATGTCACTGATGGACACTGTGGAGTCTATGTATAAATAATTTGTCAGTGCCATCTAGTGGCAATAGTGCAATATTTTTCTTGAAATACCTCAATCATGAAAAATACTGCATCATTGCCACTAGATGGTGCTCACAATCCTAGGAAATAAGCGTATTAAACAATTTACTGTTAAGATGATGTATTCACACACCAAATTTCTTTATACACAGACCCCTTGCAATGTACTGTAATCGACAATATGTCCTATACTGTATACTGATAGCTAGGGATGAGCCAATCTGCCTGGGTTCTGTTCTGCAACTGCTGCTGGGAGTTCAAGTTTTGCAAATATTGTGATGAACCCTATTGAAGTCTATGGCGTCTTTGCCAACATGCTTGTGCCAGTGCCCAGGACTATGTCACCCGCTTCAGGGCAGTCGTACTCAGAGGATGTCCTTTTCCTGGTCTGTGCTGCCCAGATCACACCCACTTTACAGCTAGTACTGCTCAGAATTATATGGGAACCGTCCACTCCATTGGTGTTCTTCAATAAAGGGAGATGTTGTAACCTAAGGACACAGCCAGGGACACAGCCAGGGACAGAGCCAGGGACAAAGCCAGGGACACAGCCAGGGACAGAGCCAGGGACACAGCCAGGGACACAGCCAGGGACATAGCCAGGGACACAGCATCATCAGAACAGAGCATCTAGATGCAGGACTATCTCAGAAAATCCAGCATCTACTTTTCATTTTGCTTTCTTTTCTCTTCCTTCCTTCTTTTCTTACTTCTTATTTTTCTTTTCTTTGTTGTTCTCTTCCTTGCTTTTTCTTTCTTCTTTCCTTCCTTTGTCTTTTCTTTTTCTTTTCCTTCCTTCTTTTCTTCCTTCCTTCTTTCAATCCTTTCCTTTCTTTCTTTTTTTTCTTTTTCTTTTATATTCTTTTTTTTTTTTTTCCCTTCTTTCCTTCCTTCCTTCCTTCCTCTTTCCTTCCGTATCCCTCCTTCCTTCCTCTGGTGTAGTACTGGCTCACCTATATTTTCACAGAAAATCCAGCATCTACTTTTCCTTTTCCTTTCTTTTCTCTTCCTTCCTTTTTTCTTTTCTTGTCCTTCCTTCATTCCTTTTTTTCTTTTCTTTTCCCTTTTTCTTTTCTTTTCTCTTCCTTCCTGCTTTTCTTCCTTTCTTATTTTTCTTTTGTGTTTTGTTCTCATCCTTCCTTCCTTTTTTCTTTCTTTTCTCTTCCTTCCTTCCTTTTTTCTTTTCTTTTCTCTTTCTTTTTTCTTTTTTTTTTTCTCTTCCTTCCTTCTTTTCTTTTTTCTTCTTGCCTTTTTTCTTCCTTTCTTATTTTTCTTTTGTGTTTTGTTCTCTTCCTTCCTTTCTTTTTTTTTTTTTTTCTTTTCTTTTCTCGTTCTTCCTTTTTTTTCTATTCTTTTCTCTTCCTTTCTAATTTTCTTCCTTTCTTATTTTTCTTTTGTGTTTTGTTCTCATCCTTCCTTCCTTTTTTCTTTTCTTTCTCTTCCTTCCTTCTTTTCTTCCTTCTTATTTTTCTTTTCTTTTTTGTTCTCTTTCTTGCTTTTTCTTTCTTCTTTCCTTCCTTTGTCTTTTCTTTTCCTTCCGTCTTTTCTTCCTTCCTTTCAATCCTTTCCTTTCTTTCTTTTTTTCTTTTTCTTTTATATTCTTTTCTTTCTTTTACTTTTTTTTTTCTTTCCCTTCTTTCCTTCCTTCCTTTTTCCTTCCTTGCGTATACCTCCTTCCTTCCTCTGGTGTAGCACTGACTCACCTATATTTTAAAGTGTTACTAAACCCCGGACCCCGCATTCACTATATCTGGTCTCCCCGGACCCTGCATTCACAATATCCGGTCTCCCCGAACCCAGCATTCACTATATCCGGTCTCCCCGAACCCAGCATTCACTATATCCGGTCTCCCCGGACCCCGCATTCACTATATCCGGTCTCCCCGGACCCCGCATTCACTATATCCTGTCTCCCCGGACCCCGCATTCACTATATCCGGTCTCCCCGGACCCCGCATTCACTATATCCTGTCTCCCCGGACCCCGCATTCACTATATCCGGTCTCCCCGGACCCCGCATTCGCTATATCCGCTCTCCCCAAACCCAGCATTCGCTATATCCGCTCTCCCAGGACCCCGCATTCACTATATCCGCTCTCCCGGACCCCGCAATCACTATATCCGCTCTCCCCGGACCCCGCATTCACTATATCCGCTCTCCCCGGGCCCTGCATTCCCTATATCTGCTCTCCCCAGACCCTGCATTCACTATATCCGCTCTCCCCAGACCCCGCATTCACTATATCCGCTCTCCCCAGACCCCGCATTCACTATATCCGCTCTCCCCGGACCCCGCATTCACTATATCCGCTCTCCCCGGACCCTGCATTTACTATATCTGGTCTCCCCGGACCCTGCATTCACTATATCTGGTCTCCCTGGACCAGGGGCGGACTGACAACTCATGGCGCCCCAGGGCAATAAGGGATCATGGGGCCCCTGTGTCCTTGCCCAAACTCAAAAAAGCCTATGAAAAAGGTACCAGGGGCATCTCATGGGGCCCCCTACTGACCGCGGGCCCTCGGGCAGTGCCTGAGTTTCCAAATGGTCAGTCCGCCCCTGCCCTGGACGCTGCATTCACTATATCTGGTCTCCCCGGATGCTGCATTCACTATATCCGCTCTCCCCGGACCCTGCATTCACTATATCTGCTCTCCCTGGACCCTGCATTCACTATATCCGCTCTCCCCGGACCCTGCATTCACTATATCCGCTCTCCCCGGACCCTGCATTCACTATATCCGGTCTCCACGGACCCTGCATTCACTATATCCGGTCTCCCCGGACCCTGCATTCACTATATCCGCTCTCCCCGGACCCTGCATTCACTATATCTGCTCTCCCCGGACCCTGCATTCACTATATCCGCTCTCCCCGGACCCCGCATTCACTATATCCGCTCTCCCTGGACCCTGCATTTACTACATCCGCTCTCCCCGGCTCTGCATTCACTATATCTGCTCTCCCAGGACCCTGCATTTACTATATCCGCTCTCCCCGGACCCCGCATTCACTATATCTGCTCTCCCAGGACCCTGCATTTACTATATCCGCTCTCCCCGGACCCCGCATTCACTATATCTGCTCTCCCCGGACCCTGCATTCACTATATCTGCTCTCCCTGGACCCTGCATTCACTATATCCGCTCTCCCCGGACCCTGCATTCACTATATCCGCTCTCCCCGGACCCTGCATTCACTATATCCGGTCTCCACGGACCCTGCATTCACTATATCCGGTCTCCCCGGACCCTGCATTCACTATATCCGCTCTCCCCGGACCCTGCATTCACTATATCTGCTCTCCCCGGACCCTGCATTCACTATATCCGCTCTCCCCGGACCCCGCATTCACTATATCCGCTCTCCCTGGACCCTGCATTTACTATATCCGCTCTCCCCGGACCCCGCATTCACTATATCCGGTCTCCCTGGACCCTGCATTCACTATATCCGCTCTCCCCGGACCCCGCATTCACTATATCCGGTCTCCCTGGACCCTGCATTCACTGTATCCCCTCTCCCCGGACCCTGCATTCACTATATCCGCTCTCCCCGGACCCCGCATTCACTATATCCGCTCTCCCCGGACCCCGCATTCACTATATATGTTCTCCCCGGACCCCGCATTCACTATATCCGCTCTCCCCGGACCCCGCATTCACTGTATCCCCTCTCCCTGGACCCCGCATTCACTATATCCACTCTCCCCAGACCCGGCATTCACTATATCCGCTCTCCCCGGACCCCGCATTCACTATATATGTTCTCCCCGGACCCTGCATTCACTATATCAGCCATCGTGTTGCATTTAGACAGGAGGTTGCTGAAAGAGGCTGCGGGAGATCAGTGCACTGAGATGAAGGAAAAATCGGGACAGTAGGATTTTTTGGAGAAAAACATGTTTGTTGTTTACGATGATACAGAGCAATCTAAATGTCAGTCTGGTTAGGGGTGACAGTTAGGAGTGACAGTTCTATACCACTTTTGGTAGGTTCCTCTGTTTTCTATCCATTCCCCCAGCTCTCAGTGTACAGACTATACTCCTCCCTCCACATACTGTCTGATAATTCACACAAACCCTGTTTGGGTCCTTTTTTTCTCCTGAGTATTTACACTTGTCAGCTGCTGACCAGGGAATGTGTGATCCCCAAACACGTGAAACATCGAAAGGAGATCAGTCCTTGTGCATGGTATTTGGATGAACATTTTGGAATGAGATCTGAGCTTTACAGTTATTGAACTAAGCAGCTGCCTTGGTTAGGTTTGGTGTGATGCTGGCTTATGGGGGGTTTAAATCCCCAGATTTTTTTGGACAACACCCACGTATACAGTGAAGGAAATACGTATTTGCTCCCCCGCTGATGTTGAATGTTCGCCCCTCACAAAGAAATGATCGGTCTAAAAATCGAATGTTCTGTGTATTGTTACACTGAGAGACAGAATAGCAACAACAAATTCAGCAGAAATGCGTCTAACAAATGATGACTGATCTGCATGTTCATGAGTTAAAGAAGGATTTGATCCCCTTCACAAAACATGACTTAGTACTTGGTGGCAAATCCCTTGTTGGCAATCACAGAGGTCAGAATTTCCTGTAGTTGGCCCCCAGGTTCGCACACATCTCAGGAGGGATTTTGGCCCACTCCTCTTGGCAGATCCTCTCCAAGTCATTAAGGTTTGGTGGCTGACATTTGGCAACTCGAACTTTCAGCTCCCTCCACAGATTTTCAATCGGATTAAGGTCTGGAGACTGGCTAGGCCACCCCAGGACCTTAATGTGCTTCTTCTTGAGCCACTCCTTTGTTGCCTTGGCTGTGTGTTTTGGGTCATTGTCATGCTGGAACACCCATCCACCACCCATTTTCAATGCCCTGGCTGAGGGAAGAAGGTTCTCACCCAAGATTTGAGGGTACATTGCCCCATCCATCGTCCCTTTGATGCGTTGCAGTTGTCCTGTCCCCTTAGCAGATAAACACCCCCAAAGCAGAATGTTTCCACCACCATGTTTCACAGTTGGGATGGTGTTCTTGGGGTCATAGGCAGCAGTCCTCCTCCTCCAAACACGGCAAGTTGAGTTGATGCCAAAGAGCTCCATTTTGGTTTCATCTGACCACAACACTTCCCACCAGTCCTCCTCTGCATCATTCAGATGTTCAGTGGCAGACTTCAGACGGGCCTGGACATGTGCTTTCTTGAGCAGAGGGACCTTGCGGGCACTGCAGGATTTCAGTCCTTGTCGGCGTAGTGTGTTACCAATTGTTTTCTTGGTGACTGTGGTCCCAGCTGCCTGGAGATCATTGACAAGATCCTCACGTGTAGTTCTGGGATGATTCCTCACTGTTCTCATGATCATTGACACCCCACGAGGTGAGATCTTGCATGGTGCACCAGACCTAGGGAGACTGACACTTGTTTTGTGTTTCTTCCATTTGTGAATGATTGCACCAACTGTTGTCACCTTCTCACCAAGCTGCTTGGCCATAGTTTGGTAGCCCAGTCCAGCCTTGTGTAGGTCTACCATCTTGTCCCTGACATCCTTGGACAGCTCTTTGGTCTTTGCCATTTTGGAGAGTTCGGAATCTGATTGTTTGATTGCTCCTGTGGACAGGTGTCTTTTATACAGGTAACACAATGAGATTAGCAGCACTCCCTTTAAGAGACTGCTTCTAATCTCAGCTTGTTACCTGTATGAAAGACACCTGATAGCCAGAAATCCTGCTGAATGATAGGGGATCAAATCCTTCTTTCCCTCATGAACATGCAGATCAGTCATCATTTGTTAGACGCATTTCTGCTGAATTTGTTGTTGCTATTCTGTCTCTCAGTGTTACAATACACCGAACATTTGATTTTTAGACCGATCATTTCTTTGTGAGGGGCGAACATTCAACATCAGCAGGGGAGCAAATACGCATTTCCTTCACTGTATATGACTGTTATGGAATGTAATAAATGATACATAAAATATGGAGGTTTATTGTAAGAAAGAGTCCTGATGACTTTTCACTTTACAGTCAAGCAGAGATCTGCATTCATACTTACCCTTGTTGTTGTCTACAGGTGAATCAGGGGAACATGGCGGGCATAGAGAGCACCTACCTGGCAATGGACACGGAGGAGGGGGTGGAGGTGGTGTGGAATGAGCTGCATTTCACAGATAAAAAAGTCTTCAAGAATCACGAGGTAAGAGCACCTGCAAAGGGTCTAGAACTGTGCACCCTAAATTACAGGAGGGTTCATAGCAGGGGAGGACTGAAAACTCCTAGGACCCCCGGGCAATAGGGGATCATGGGGCCCCTGTGTCCTTGACCACACTCAAAGCACACCCAAAAAAGCCTATAAAAGGTACCAGGGGCATTTCATGGGGCCCCCTACTGACCCTGGGCCCTCGGGCAGTGCCCGAGTGCTCTAATGGTTAGTCCGCCCCTGGTTCATAGACTTCACCCAAAACAATCAAGAACTCTGCACTCCAAATTACAAGAGGGTCCAGAACCTTCAACCCAAACAGTCTAGAATTGTGCACCCCAAACTTCAGGAGAATCCAAAACCTTTACCCCAAATGGTCTAGAACTGTACACCCCAAATTACAGGAAGGTCAAAAACCTTCACCCAAAACAGCCTGGAACTGTACGCCTCAAATTACA